>NC_064540.1:30516973-30661778 GCF_023856365.1 Brienomyrus brachyistius | reverse complement strand
TAGACAGATTTAAATATTCAAAACTAAGGAGCACTAAAACTGGGTGAGCAGGCAAGGCATGTCACCCAGTTTGTGATGACAATTAATTAATAACAGTAATATATAAATTCCAACCACCAACCCTCCTTTACGGAGAACAGCGTTATTTTTAATTGTCTATAGCAAAAAAAAAAAACAAAAAAAACTATATAAAAATATAACATAAATAAAAATTGGGAGTATCGAGACTAGAAGGTACATTATGCATAACTAAAGTGCACTAAAAATGGGTGAGCAGGAAAGGCATGACACCCCAGTTGTGTGACAATTATTTATATATGTATATATATATATATAATCCCTCCACCACCCCTCCTCTACGGAGGACTGCTTTATTTTTATTTCCATTGCAAAAATAAAAAATTTTAAAACACAAAAAAAAAAAAAAACGAAAATATAATAATAATAAAAATTATTGAATGTGTATTCAAATAAGTTTGAATGTGTGTGAACTATATATAAATAATAATATACACCATGCATATACAGAAATATATACACACCACACACATATATATATATACACAACACACAGACACACACTCACATAAACACATACACACACTGTGTACAGTCTTATGCAAAGGTTTGGCACCCCTTGACAAATAACATCTTTTCAATTACAAAAGCAACAATATCAGTTAATACAGTCTCTTTAGGAACTGGGGGAAAAATACACAATATTTTCAGCAAACATTGATGAATAGTTACTTTTTATGCCATAAATTGAACAAAATTACAAAATAAAAACATTATTATGGCACTCTGCAAAAGTTTGGGCACCCTACGTAATCAGTACTTAGTAACACCTCCTCTGCCAGATATCACAGCTTACAAGCGCTTCTTATAGCCAGCTGAAAGGCTTTCAGTTCTTGTACTTGGGATTTTCTCACATTCTTCCTTGCAAAAGGCTTCTAGTTCTGTAATATTCTAATATATCAAGGGCTGTATTGTCAAATAGGAGATCGGCAGCATTCTCCCACCTGAGAATAACTGTACTACAATGCCCTTGATAGTGTGTAGAAACACACTCGTCAGCTCTAGTCCTCCTGTAACAACGCAAAAGGACTGGCAACCCTCAGGTATTTATGCGTGCGATTGTATGATAAATTCACCCTGACAGTCTCACACTTCTCTTGGTACCAACAGGTCTCATGGAATATATAAAAGGCAACTGCAACAATTATACTCGGCACTAAACATCGAGGCACGGAAATGCAGCAGAGCTTGTGTAATTCTCAGGATGCATTCTAGTAAAATGCCCGGAAAATGAGCTAAAGACATATTTCAAGGGGCACTATATAAAACCGATGGAAATTTTACTGATTAAATAAAAGGAAAAGCATCGTTTGAAAAATCACAAATGTTTCTAAGATTCAATGCATCGCTTTTTGACCACATCATAGCGATGAACACATCATTGTTCCTGACAATGTCCTAATACAGAAATAAAACTTTATGTTGGTAAACTCAAAAAGCCTTCAGCTGTCACACTGGCTAACGATCTCAAACGATTATAAAGCAGCATTTTGAAAAGCGCTGTTTTAAAATAACAGATACAACACTTACCTTGTCTTCTGGCCAAATGCTTTTCACGGCTTGGCACTCCAACGGTGCTGAAACGAAATTTGTATTTCCTCCTACCTCGTTGGCCCTTCAGTTCTTCTTTTCTCCCTTTGGATGTTTTTTTTCCTTCTTCTTTGGATATTGTTTTTTATTTTTGTTTGTTTTTTTTTACTTTGCATGTTTTTCCTTCTTCGGATATTATTTTTTTGGCTTATTTTTTTAGACGATGTTTTTTTCGTCTTCTTTAAAAATTGATTTTTTTTCGTCTTCTTTAAATATTGTTTTTTTTATCATCCTTTTGATGTTGTTTTACGGAACAAGAGCCGTACAGTGCTACTCTATCAGGAGGTAGCGCCAACTGAACGCCTTGAAGCTGTACCCAGCTCTTTTATAGGGAGCGTCAACCCGAAGTCAAGTTCTAGAACGTTGCACTCACTTTTCATTGGTTTCCCAGCTATGCTGTCAGAATAATGTTTGCTGATTGGTCGAAAATTTTAAAACGTACCCGAGTACTGTAAAAAAAACTCAAGATCTTGCTACCCTACGGAGCACCCATAAGGTGATTTTTTTTATACGTTATATGCAGCTATTTGTAGCAGGCCGTAATTAGACTAATCCACCCTTTGTCAATAAAGCCAACAAGGAGAACAGGTTGCCCAAAGTTTGCTCAGGTACACGCCACAGCACAACCTTAAAAACACATCCAGCACAAATCACACTAGTGAATGACACAGCAAATCACAGCAATAAAAAAGACCCCTATGGGCAATCCAGCACCCAGACTACAGGTGCCAAAAGGCCCAGCCTGCCTAATAATGAACCCAAAATATACATACAACAAAGAAAAAGACACAAACAAAAAAGAAAATAAAACTAGCCAGCTGCTCCCACTAAACCCCGCTCCCGAGGCCACTAAGCCGGCTGGCTTGATAATACACGATACAACCTCAGATAAAACATATTAAAGCAACACCAGGGAGGTTTACAACCTGATCCTTAAAATTATCGACCCGTAATTCCACCTTGAAAACCCCTAAAGAACAGTAGTTATACCCCATGACTCACTGCCCCATTCAAACAAAAAAAAAACAGGTTTTTGGGGTAACCTTTAGGTCAGCTCTTCAAAACCAGGTATGAGGACTCTTCAGCTAATCAGTCCTCTAATTAGAAATCTAATTAGGGAGTTGCAGCGAAAACCTGCATACACACCGGCCCTTTGCGGATAAGATTGTTCACCTCTGAAACAAGCAAACAGAAAGGCTGCTACACTGCAAATTCAATATGCCCGCCGATGCTCCACCAAATCTATCAGGACCCTGCCTGTCTTTCCCGTGCCTGCTCCTTTGCCAATATGCCCTACCATCGGAACATGCACAGCCATCTCGCCCCGGCTATGCCTCCAGTCCGAACTGCAGTTCCTATACCTGCCTATAATTGCCTGGCTACAATCCATCCCCCAAAATGAAATTGATGACCCAACGATCACAGCTAAGAATTCTATCCCCAAACCACTGGTCTTCCTCCCCAAGCCGAACGATCATTCACTGACCGTGGTAACTTATAAGGGTTGGTATGATGACCAGTGGTGGACCTCAACCGAACGTTTAACTGGTCTCTACACCTCGGGGGGGACATAACCTCCTCCATTATACGAGGCCTACTTGTGGATGCTCTATTGCGACCCCTCCCACCAGCCCTGTCCCCGTAAAATCACAGAGTCCTCATCCGATTCCATTTCTGTTGCCCCTGTGGGCAACCCAGACTCAGGAGACATTACCAGAACATCTTCCCCTGACATAACAACCCCCTGTGGTACTGGACGCAACTCTGTTCGGTGAACTTGACGGACAACCCCGTCCCCCTCCATTGGAGTTGCAGAGTAAACTGCACCCTGATCTTGGGGACACCGAACTACCATATACAAACAGGCATCCCAATGATCCTGTATTTTACCTCGAACATGGTTCCGCAAACAACACCAGCTGACCTTCATCAAACCCCTAATCATTAACCAACTCATTGTGTTTCCGATTTCGTGGTGTGGCTTGTTCCTCCAACTATGCCTTCACATACTCTTGAAGCACCTGCAAACTTTCCTGATGGTTTTGTACCCATTCCTCCAAAGGTCCACCATACTGACTGATCCCGGCAGGAGCCTGAAGATAGTGTATCGGTAATCGAGGCTCACAGCCAGACCTTAAATAAAAAGGCATCATCCAGTCATTTGGTGGGGTGTAGTATTGTAAGCTTCTCTGCTGGAGGAAGTGTGTGAAGCAAATTGTGCAAAAAAAATATTAAAGCAACTCCAGGGAGGTTTACATCTAGATCCTTAAAATGATCGACCTGCAATTCCACCTTGAAAATCCAATTACCATATAAAGGATACAAGATGTAAAGATGACAAATGACATGGCACACATTTGTTGTTTAGACTGTTGTGTCAGGTTAATTGAAAGCTGAAGGATCTTAGTGTTTACTAGTCTAAGTAACAGAATGTCTAAACACTGTGCTTGCCTTTATGGGTTTTTTAAGCAGAACATATAGGTATAGAAACATATTAACATTACGTTTCACGATTCACTGACTGGAGAATAGGAGAATATACACATCAATATTACTACTTAAGTTAACTAACCCTATACCCAACCCCTATTGGCACGGAGCCCGCCAGGGTTCAGGTGAGATATAAATCTGTAATCTGTATCAATGGTTTTGCTATCCATACCCACCCTATTAATGTTAGCTTCCCAGGGTTTCTTGTTAGACAAGCTCTGTGTCTCTCTATACCCCCATTTACTGCACGACTGATTGTCCATTTATAAAGAATCAAATAGGGTGAAGATGGTTTTAGTTTACAATTACTCTGGAAGGTGACCAGATTTAAAAAAAACTAAATACCATGCCTACGTGTATGTAATCTCCATCACAGTCCCCATTTTCCCCATAATCCTCGTTTTGATAGTGCCAATTTGTGTAATGTGAGTTTTTTTTATTTTTTTTTTAAAACTGTTATAGAAGAACATACTGGATGCCACATGTGTACAATTACCCCTTTCTAATTAGTGGGGTCCGTTGTGTCAGCTACAGCCTTTACTAACATACACATAAGTATACAGTCTTACAGCACTTTTGTTTTCCTTTTGTATTTAATGGTTTTCCATTTAGGGGGCAGCATGGTGGTGCAGTGGTTAGCACTGTTGCCTCACACCTCTAGGGCCGGGTTACGAGTCTCCACCTGGGTCACATGTGTGTGGAGTTTGCATGTTCTACCCATGTCATCGTGGGGTTTCCTCCGGGTACTCTGGTTTCCCCCACAGTCCAAAAACATGCTGAGGCTAATTGGAGTTGCTAAATTGCCCATAGGAGTGTATGCGTGAGTGAATAGTGTGTGAGTGTGCCCTGCGATGGGCTGGCCCGCCATCCTGAGTTGTTCCCTGTCTCGTGCCCATTGCTTCGGGATAGGCTCCAGACCCCCCGCGATCCAGTAGGATAAGCGGTTTGGAAAATGGATGGATGGATGGACAGTTTTCCATTTGAGGAATTAGCAAAAAACTGCATGTGCATGATGGGTAGGATCTAAAGGCTGCCTAACGCCCTTAATTTGTTTGCAATTTCGCCAGGTAGGCTACCTTCTTTAAAACTGCGTTTTGCTAGACTACACATTTCGAGATGTTTTATTGTAGTCATTGGTAAATATATATATATAGTTTAGCCTAACCCAGCCACTTAAGGGAGCAAGCCAGCTCAGGTAGGTGCCAGTCCCAAGCCCGGATTAATGGAGAGGGTTGGCGTCAAGAAATAAAGAGAAATAAAGACAACTAATACTCCTAGTTTGCGAGATCTGACTGCAATGGCAGCACTGCTACAAGGGTGTGGATAAATCTATACAAATATCACCTGCATGCACATTACTTCTTTTACAATAACCAACTCCTGATCCATACTGTTAGTCGTGAAAAAAAAAAACTATCGTGTACTTAGAGGCCCTGTGTAAAAAGATAACTGCCAAGGAAAAGATCAAAAACATTTATTTCAAGGATACAAAGTTTTTATGGTCATGTACAGTGTACAGTGCAATTCTTATTTGATTAACTTGAATGTCTCCACAGACTAGACGATTAAACAAATAAAGCAGCGCAACATTACAATAACTAATAACAAATAAACAAAGCTCACGAGTACTATTACAGTATTTATATCATTTATTTAAACTTAATTTTACCAGGTAAATTAACTACAAAGCAGTTACCACTGCTTTACCTGCTTCTCGGGGAGAAATAGCAGATATACGTCATGTATGTGACTAAATTCTTAAGCCAATAAGGGCAAAGTTGTGTCGTAATGGAGGCGGATCCAGTTTGTGCAGCCGGTTAAAGACACTACGGGCATGTAAATGGAGAACGAAATTATAGTTATACCGAATCTCCTACACACAATACCAAGGTTACCAACTTTGGTCAGCTGACCGGAGTGAGACGTTCAATTCCCGTAAGATTTCTTTGCGCCAGCCTGAGAGTCTGAAAACACGTCACACCAGATGCATGAGAGATGGAAACCTGGGATATTCAGTCGAATCAGATCAAATATGATGCTAAGTTAGTACTAAGTTAAAATATGTTCCGGACTTGTAACATGCACCCATGATTTGGAACAGTCAGCAGGCTGTCTCTGGCCACGCCCCCTACACTCGGTCCGGCCCCTGGCTTTTCCTGAATTCTGATTCCTTTAGATAAACATTGACTTCATTGATATTGTTATTGATATTATCGACAGACCATCATACTTTTTAGACGTTATAATAACAACACTCTATTGATCCCCAAAGAGAGAAATTCTCTCCTTGCCTGCCCCCTCTTACTGTCCATGATACACAAGCACATATGTAGAAAAACGTCAGCTTGGAAGCCAAGGCTGGACTTAACCTACTCTATTCTGGTATCTGTTCTCCCAAGTAAGGCATCCCAAGTTCGAATCCAACTTCCGACAAAAGTTCTTCAATCGCTACAGCACAATTTGAGCCACTGATCGGCTTTAATTGCTTTGTTTTATTTTTGCGTTTCAGGCAAAACTACATAACACTTAAAGACACTTCGGGCATGCAAATGGAGAACGAAATTATAGTTATACCGAATCTCCTACACACAATACCAAGGTTACCAACTTTGGTCAGCTGGCCGGAGTGAGACGTTCAATTCCCGTAAGATTTCTTTGCGCCAGCCTGAGAGTCTGAAAACACGTCACACCAGATGCATGAGAGATTGGAAACCTGGGATATTCGGTCGAATCAGATCAAATATGATGCTAAGTTAGTACTAAGTTAAAATATAGTTCCGCACTTGTAACATGCACCCATGATTTGGAACAGCAGCATACCTGTCAAGGTTTGGATTGAAAATAAAGGAAATTTATCCGGCACCCGCCGTGAGCCATCCCACCACCGCAACCAGGCTCCAGTATCCCTTACATTTTAAGACAGGAAATATAAAATAATATAAATTATATAAAATAAAATATTAATATAAATATAAATATATAAAATATAATAAAATATATAAAATATATAAAATAATATAAAATATATTTTTGGCCACAACCGGGATTCGAACCCCGGTCTCCCGTGTGAAAGGCGGCGAACTTACCACTACACTATCCAGCAACAATATATATAATATATATATATTATATATATAATATATATTTATAAGGGAGATTTACGGGAAAATACTAATACGGGAGGACGGCGGGAAAGAGAAGTAAAATACGGTAGTTTCCCGGCCAAAACGGGAGGACTTGACAGCTATGGTCAGCAGGCTGTCTCTGGCCACGCCCCCTACAGTCGGTCCGGCCCCTGGCTTTTCCAGCGTGTTCGCGAAAACGACTTCATTTATTTTCTTATTGATTTATCGACAGACCATCATACTTTTTAGACGTTATAATAACAACACTCTATTGATCCCCAAAGAGAGAAATTCTCCTCCTTGCCTGCCCCCTCTTACTGTCCATGATACACAAGCACATATGTAGAAAAACGTCAGCTTGGAAGCCAAGGCTGGACTTAACCTACTCTATTCTGGTATTCTGTTCTCCCAAGTAAGGCATCCCAAGTTCGAATCCAACTTCCGACAAAAGTTCTTCAATCGCTACAGCACAATTTGAGCCACTGATCGGCTTTAATTGCTTTGTTTTATTTTTGCGTTTCAGGCAAAACTACATAACACTTAAAGACACTTCGGGCATGCAAATGGAGAACGAAATTATAGTTATACCGAATCTCCTACACACAATACCAAGGTTACCAACTTTGAGATGGAAACCTGGGATATTCAGTCGAATCAGATCAAATATGATGCTAAGTTAGTACTAAGTATAAAATATGTTCCGCACTTGTAACATGCACCCATGATTTGGAACAGCAGCATACCTGTCAAGGTTTGGATTTGAAAATAAAGGAAATTTTCCGGCACCCGCCGTGAGCCATCCCACCACCGCAACCAGGCTCCAGTATCCCTTACATTTTAAGACAGGAATATATATATAAATAATATAAATTATATAAATATAATATAATATAAATATAATATATAAAATATATAAAATATAAAATAACCATTTGTCATTTATTTTCTATTAATTTTTCATGTTCACTCATGCGGCTCTGTCATTCACTAATGACTTGGATTTTTCATGCCGACTGACATCGTTCCTTCCCCGTGGGAGACAAATCTTACAGAACGCTGTGAACCCATCCTGCTCCTCTTCAGGAAAGTAAATTCGTCATCTTCGTCATCACCCCTTAATACAATTACTGAAGCGAGACGGCGCACGCGTTACGGCGACAGATTTAAATTGTGAGTGCACTATATCTCGTCGCAAATGGTGCTTAACCACGGCGGGTCTCAAGCACAGGAGACTCCCAATTTCTAAATGACACACACTTGGCTCACAGCGCAAAAGTGTGTTAAAACTTGCTTTGTCTAAAGCAGGCACACACATACGAGTATGATCCTGATAGGTAACTAAGCTATCGGTCTTATGTCCAAGCGCAACATAATTTAGGGTTAGAACCTCATAACAAGTATTCCCGTTCGCTAATAGAGAGATCTCTCCCAGGATATATAGAAACGGAGACACTCGTCCGAATTGAACCTGGAAACAAAGCGCTACATCTGAGAATCTCGTCTGACATAGGGTTAAAGTTTACTGCAGTTTAATACGAAAGAACTACAATGAAATCACCGAAATAAAACATAAATAATATAACTAATAATAGAAATAAAAATAACTATAATAAGCCCATATGATCCCGCTTAAATGCCTTCAGATTGCCATGAGTGCGACTTTTGCAACCAGTTGACAGTAGCGCTTCTTCACTGCACGTTCGGTCATAAAAAGTTTAAATTGTGTGCTCAGAATAAGTTTAAACCTTGTGCCTTGTGATTATTAACCAATTTTTTATGCTGAATGGTCGGCTCAAACTCAATTGCGAAACACCGTGAGTCTGTTAATGTGTGACTTAAATGGAACTCATTAATAACCAGTATCACATAATAACCTGGTTAGAATTGAAGGCTTGTCCAACGAGCTGCGGTCACCCAGGTAATGTAAACGATCGGTAGCGAAGCTCCCCTCACGGCCAATGAGAGAGAGTCTCGCGATATTTCAGGCGAATTTGAGGTTTCAGAGCGTAGATCGCACAGGCAGGGATTCTTGTGAGCACTCAATGAACGGAGGCTGAAGTTGTGTAAAAGACATGCATTTATTCCTATAACTAACATAAGACAGACATTACACCTAACAAACAATAAACACGAAATAACGGAGTGGACACAAACAATGTAATCATGAAAATGCAATGACCAGATTTAAAATGAGTAACCTTAAAAGGGAAAATACTGTTCTGCAAAGCAAGCAATTTGTGGAAATACTGTCCTAAAGTAATATAGCAGGTGAATAGGAGTTTAGGTTGTTATAAATGAAAGGAAGTTTGTTTACTTGGTTGCAGAGTGGGGGGGGGGTGGGGTCTTGGCAGTTGGTTGCGGAGGCTGATGATGCTGATGGGTGATGGCACTCAGGGAGGCGCGGTGTTTTGCAGCGGTTGTTGGAGTGGAGCCCCTCTGATTCCCTCTCCTGGTGAAGCTTGGGCTTGGTTGCAGTTCTCTGTCCAGCTGGGTCTTCACTGATAGGCTTCAGGAGGGCTTCTTGTGGGCTTCTCTTCTCTTGGGCTGATGTTCTCTGCCTCTCTTCGTGCTGATGGTCTTTTGTTTTCTCCTCCCTTCTGTTTCTCCTCTCCTGGCTTTGTTCTGAGGTGCCAGGTTTTATAGTGTAAAGTTCGTGAATAGGAGTGACCAGGAATTCGACTCCTGGACCAATGGCTGACCATCCATTTGGCGGGTTTTCGGAAGGGGGGTCTGTATCAGTCCTTTTGAGATTTATGACCAGAGTGATTTCCCTTGTATTGATGATTTTCGTTAGGCTGGTGTAACTTTTGATATATTCACTTTCGTGGTAACCACTGACCAGATTTGGAAACTGGAGTGATTTTCCATCGGTTTGATACCAAACATGCCATAGCAGCCTAGCGGTACACACCTCATACCATCTGTAATGATTAATTAATGATTACTTATATTATCGTAGTTATTTATATACTCACACCTTATTTATATGCCTCACAATCTATATAATTGTAAATATACTGTGTAGCTGCTGGCGCGTTCCAAACTAAATCTCATTGTACTTACAATGTCAATAAAAACATCCATCCATCCATCTAGGCAGGCCTAGTGTCGCCTCCATCCTTCCTGAAGTCAGTGATTCCTTTGTCTTTGTGCTGTTTAGTGCCAAATTGTTTGCTGAACTCCAACCTATCCGTTTCTGGACCTCATCTCTGTAAGCTGACTCATAAGTAACCAAAGAGATTTACAAATGAGAGGAGGCCATTCGGCCCATCAAGCTCCTTTGAGGAGAACTTAGCTAATAGCTCAAAAATCTTATCTAGCTCTGATTTAAAAGAAACCAGGGTTTTAGCTTGTGTTACAATATCAGGAAGACTATTCCATACTCATAACTACACGCTGTGTACAGAAATGCTTCATCTAATTCGTTTTAAAATGTTCTCCAGCTAATTTCCACTTATGGCCACGAGTTCTGGTATTTTAAACTAACATTGAAATAGCCATTTGGGCTGAACAGCATCCAGACCTGTTAGAATCTTAAACACCTGGATTATGTCCCCCCTTAGTCTCCTTTGCTCGAGGCTAAACAGATTCAGCTCAGCTAACCTCTCCTCATTAGACATTCCTCTAAGACCAGGAATCATTCTCGTTGCCCTACGTTGCACCTTTTCCAAGGCAGCAATGTCCTTCTTAAGGTATGGTAACCAAACCCGCACACATAATTCTAGGTGGGGTCTTACCAAGGAATTATATTATCGTAGCATCACTTGCCTTGTCTTAAACTCCACACACCTAGAGATGCAATGTGCCTTCTCGCGTGGTGTTCCTGCAGAGGGAGTCTGTGAGTGCTGGAGATTGGGGGTAGGGGGCAGTGTGGCTATGTCTGCTCTGTGTTCCTCCAGACGAGCAAAGAAGCTGTTTAGCTCCTTTGCTAAAAGGGCGTTGCTGTTAACAGTGACGGTGTTGTTGCCTTTGAAGTTTGTAATGTGTTGTATTCCCTGCCACACCCACTGTGGGTTGTTGTATGTGAAGTAGACCTCTATTTTCTGTTTCTCTGCCTGCCTGGCAACCTTGATGCCCCTATTCAGGTTTAGCTCTGGCTGCACTCTGTGTTCTTGACTGCGCTGTCTTGTCCTGTAGTATTGTATTGTTGCTCTTGTGTTTATCTTGCACTTTCTCCCTCTGTTTGTGCTCCTTTCACTCTGTATAGTTCTATCTTGCCCGCTCTTGTGTCATCTTGTGTTGTTTCTGTTTTTCTTCTTTGTGTTGCACCGTGGTCCAGGAGGAACAATGTTTCCTTTCACTGTGTTACTGTGTATATTGCTGAAATAACAATAAACCCACTTGACCACCTGCCTCAATTCATCCTGAAGAGTTTTCCAATGTTGTTCAAAGGTCTGTTTGTTTCGAGTGAAGGACACGCCCCTGGACGTGCTGGATAAGGGGACCACAGATCAGTGTCCTCAGTCCTGCTTCTCCCTTCAAAGCTGAGAGGAAGATGACCCGCCTGCTGCTTCTGGTTTTGGCTTATGGAGCTCTGCTTATCTCCACTGAGGCCCAGCAAGATTACCACAGTCTCCCTGCACTCACAAGACGGCCATTAAACTCGCAGTCGAAAATGCTCATCAAGGAACCCGTCAGCACATGAATTTCTATAACATCCAGGGCCGTCCGAAGGTAACTGCTGAGAAAGTGTTTACAAAAGTGTGAAACTTTCATCATCTGCAAGCTGAACTAATGAGTATCACATTGATTTTGATGTTTTAATTTCAATGCATATGATGCTTAATGTCTCTTCACAATGAAAGTGATGGTTGTATATCTCAGCCCTGGTCAATTTTACCTTCTCACAGTTTCTCTCTGAATCTGCTGCAGTCAAGTCTGTGACAGTTTGCCATTTTTTGGGTGATTATTGTTTGTTATATTGCCTTTAAAACAGTTGTAGGCAATTTTGTATATAATCGTGTTTATGTGAATTAGATCAGCAGTGAATACATTGACATTGAGATTCTCTTGAGAGCAACAAAATGTCCAAAGTCAACTGCAACAGACCATCGGGCTGACTGTATTTTCATGGACAAGAGGGTAAGTAAAGAGTCACTGTGACTGTGAGCATTGGACATATCAGTTAGCAAATTAATTTAGGTTCATGTTAACTTTTTTGATGCCCTGCGGGGGAAAGTTAGCCAACAATAAAGTAACAAATACATAGGTGGCCTCAAAGAGCCAGTTCCTTCACCTTATTCTCAAATTTTAGTAGGTTTACAGGCTTTAAAGGCTGGATTACCAGGCAGAAGCAAATGCTAATCATCTGAGGGGTGGACCTGTAGATTATGCTTCGAGCTATGAACCCTAGCTGGCCTTATTTAAAGACCTGTGGGCTGTACTACAAAGCGGGTTTTACATACCCAGAGTTAACTCAATCGAGCCAGGTTAACTAAAACTCATTGTTGAAATCAGCCTTAAATGGCTGTGTGGTGTTTTGTGGTGAAAGGGCAGGACTTAACTCTTGTTTTAATTAGAAAGCCAGTAATTAAACCTGGTCAGAGCAGGGTAGATGTGCAGTGTGAATTACCCTTTAAATTTACCTCTTTAAATAGTGAACTACAGGACCACTTAGCTTGATCGGAGGACAGTATTATAATACAGAGCAGTGTTCAGTTAAACGGGATTTGTTGTTCATACTTTTAGATGAACTTGCTTTGTATAATATAGCCTTATGGTGACCCTGCTTTGGAAGCTCTTTCCTCTAAAATTGTTCTGTGTCATTAAACCCTGCACTCCAGCAGCTCTGCCTTAAATCATTAGATATATCTTTACTACACCTTCTCTCACTGTATTTATTGCCCACCACTCTTTAAATACTGTTTTTGTGTGTCTGAGTGTTTTTGCAGCCATTCATTAACTGTAGAGTTTGCAGCAGACGGTCTGGTAATGATCTTACACATCCATCAAATGACTGTGTACCAAACAAGAAAGTGGATGAAGTAAGTGTAGAGAGTCTTAGCATTATGGAAATGTAAACAGGTGTGGTGAATTGTGTCTAAACATGTGGTTAAACTTTGATTGTGTTTGTGTACATGCAAAATATTTGATCAGAGTACTGTTTATTAATGACAATGTTACTTTTAATCTGAACAACAGTGGCAGCACCAAGGAAAAGCTTGGGGTGGGGGGCTCTAGCTCCTCCTCCAATGACCATAGTACCCCCACAGCACCCCCAAATAATTGGTTTCATTTTTTCTTTAACTATCTGTAAAATCTGAATATTGTGTAAGACATTATTGCGGTTTTTTACAGCATACTTGTAGTGTATTTTTTCTTCAAAGTACACAAGAGGCTCTGTGAGCTAGACGTTAGAATTTCTATATTTTATCCTATTATAAACCATGCTTTAGCTTATCGTGCTGTGTGCTCTATACACCATCTACATAAGCTGAAAAGCTAAAGCACCCGGTCTAAAATAATCTCACTCCCCTATAGCACCTGTAGCATTATGTCACTGGCGCTGCCACTGCTGAATAAAACGACACCTATCTGACTAAACCGCTTAACTTTATCCTCCCCATGTTACATTTCAGGACAAACGACGTAATATGTGTCCTTCTGATTAACCTCTTCTCAGACCTAAAACTGCCTTGGCTTCCAAGGACACTAAAGAAGCTGAAGGAGACCGTCTGGCTGTTTCTGATGGCTGATGGTCCTGCAATGTGGACCAGAGGAGGAAACTGGGAGGGAAAATGCTTTGCTTTATATCATGCCCACCCAAAGCCCCCAGTGAGTAAGCCATAGGCGCCGATAGCATGGAAAAACTCCCAAGAAGGAAGAAACCTTGGGAGGGACCAAACTCAAAGGGGGAGCCCATCCTCCTGGGGACGGCAAAGTGTAGGTGCAGGATCACAAAAAAACTTGACGAGAGAAACGAGAGAATTCGACTGTCCCTCACATAAACTGTAAAGTTTTAGTGGCTAAATTGCTTTTTCTATGCCTTTACATACAGGAGGAGATTTGTTTGGCTATACGTAGAAATTTTCTATACATTTTAGACAGCACAGAATCATTAACCTACTTTAATGCATTAATTAATACAACCACATATTTCACACATATTGGACATCAGTCATGCAGTGAAGATACAGTCTCTTTATTTCTTGACGCCAACCCTCCCCATTAATCCGGGCTTGGGACCGACACCTAGTTGAGCTGGCTTTCTCCCTTAAGTGGCTGGGTTTAGGCTAAACTATGTACATATTTATGAAGACTACTATAAATTTATAAAGACCTCCCTAAATATGTAGTCTAACAAAAACGCAGTTTAAAGAAGGGTAGCCTACCTGGTAAACAAAGAAATTAAAAGGCCCACAGCATATAATCGGGCTATATCCAAGCAGTTTTTAAGAACGTAACCTACATGGCGAAATTGAATTACTTTCTGGACCAACAAACGCAACCAGACATGAACATTATGCACCTTCCTAGTCTTGATGTATGTCGTCATACAGATGAGGACGTTAAGGCAGCCTTTAGGTCCGACCCATCATGCACTGCAGTTTTTTGCAAATTCCTCAGATGGAAAACCATAAATACCTCTCTATATACCTTATATTACCTTATATTACATGTAATAAATATACAAATATCAATTAGTTGGAAATCAGCCAGACAGACGTAATTACTACAAATGGTTCCACTGTATTTGTGACTCTGAGTGCCGCAGGCTTGGATGCAGTGCCGCACCCATTTTGTAAGGCATGCACTGGCCAATCATTGTAGCACTTCTCTCATAAATATTAATGAGACATCACCTACCACCCTGCAAAAAAGAAATTTTGCCGCTCGTCCCCCTGCACATGAACCAACATGGCTGTGTCAACCAGCGGAGCTCCGGAGCCTCTGGAGATAACACGCGGCAAAAAAGGCTCGCATACGGTCTTCCAGAGTTTGGGAATACTTCAGTCAAGACACCTTTTCTGCGCCTCTACTGTAGCTGGCGTTAATGACGCTGTTTCAGCCATTTTATATTTCTGTTTACTTATTCTGTCATGTAAGACTGAGACAAATTATCGTTTTACGACTATTCTTACACACTGTAGCCTGACTTGCTGACTTAAGTAAGCTTAACTATAAGCTACCTTTGCTAGTGTTTGTGAATAACATGTTTCTCTAGTTATGAAATTATTCCATGTTTAGCATCTGTTTCAACATTAAAGTCAAATTGGTATATTGAAATATGTAAAAACTATTGAACTATTAGCTTAAGTCTAACATAGAAAATCCTACTGAATCTCATAAGATTTTCCTTTTTTGTTAATGCACTAATGTATAAGAAGTGTCTTAAATTGAATTTCAGATTTGTGTGTGGGTGGGAGTGGGTGAATTGTATTAAATTCATACATTCATTCTTTTGGCTCAGACATTACTGACCTAAAACAAATTGAGGCATTGGGTAAGTGCTTAAATTAGCTACTAAATGGCAAAAAAATATTCTAAATATCACATTTTCCATTCTTCGGTATAATTTTAATGAATCACCTATGCTGCCAAACATTAACGCTAGATTGTCACAACACTCTATGTTTTAGTTCTTCTTTATGTGTATAGGACGGTTGTAGATGGTTCTGGTGGTGGGTGTGGCCGACGCTGCTCGCGATGTTGGCTATGCTGCAGTCCCAGGGACCAAGTTGGAACACATTTCCACCTTCAAGCTTAGGTGGAAAAACGGCACCGAGACCCAGCAGCAGGACAACTTCTTGTCCAGACAACCAGCCCAGCTTCATCAATGAAGTAAGCCCTGAGAACAGGAGCGAGATGTACTTCTGCAGTGGATGTTATAGCGGAAAGAACATCCCCATCCTCACGTCTGCCGGTGAGTGCCCCCTCAAGTGGGTGTGTGACTTAACTCGATGGATGAATTGGACAGAATGTACTGTTTCTAGAGGTCGACCGTATATGGGTTTTTCAAGTCAAGGGTCTGGCGATGGCCGATATATGCTGCTGATTTTTTTTGGCCGATAATTGGACGTTATCCCCTCTATTTGCATGGTAAAATATCACACTAATAATAACAAACGATACACAAAAATTTCTCAACAATTTAGATTTATAGAATACTCAACTTGGAAACAATAACACATTTATAAACAATAAAAATAGCAGCATACAGAATCTCTGTTAGTGCACAATATAGCAGCAAACTCCTCATGTTTGACGGAAGGAAATTTGTAAACAATACAAAAAAGGAATAAGCATGTTATCTTTAGTTGTAATCCCACTTCCAGTCCCTGAGTCTTACTCACCTCACTCATACTTCACAGCTAACAGACAGCAGTTAATTAACCAGAGAGAAAATGCAAAAACACAACAGAACTTGTAAATAATAACAAACTAATAGACAATAAAAAATAGCAGCATCAGAATCTCTATTAGTGCCAAATATAGCAGCAAACTCCTCATGTCTGACGGAAGGAAAATTTGTAAATACACAAAGGAATGAGCACATCTTCAGTTTTAATCCCATTTCCAGTCCCTGAGTCTTCCTCATCCCCTCAAGCAGCAAGGCATGTCAACCCCGGTTGTGTGACACTTATTTTATATAATAAAATAAGTGCCCCCTGCGGCCCCATGATCCCGAGCAGCCGTCTCCGCTGCCTGCAGCTACCGCGCCCACGTCCGAGGCGCTTTCCCTGCCTGCAGCTCCCGGGCAGGCGCCCCCTCTGCAGCCTGCAGCTCCAGTCCCTGGCCCCACTCCAGTCCCTTCTCCCCCTGTGACTCTGGTACCCTCACCCCGACGAGCCCGACCCCGGCCGCAGGTCCTTATGTCTGTGTCCCATAAGGGGAGAGGACACAGACGCACGGCTGGGGTCCCACCCGCCCAGCCCCCTGGCTCGCCCTCCCTCGCCGGCGCTAGGGCTTGGTCGGCACCTGCGGGTCCTGGCCCTCCGGGTCGGCTGTCGTCTGCGGGTCCCCCTCCGCGGCCTCGTCGCCCTGCCTCGGTCCCTCCTCCGGCGTCTTATCGGTTGCCTGCGGGCCCCCCGACGGCGGCTCCTCATTCGCCTGCTGGTCCTCCCGCTCTGGCGTGTCGGAGGACGTCGCCGTCTGCTGCGGCTCCCCCTCTCTCCTTGCCCTCGCCAGGGTCCCTTCCAGCTCCTTCGTCCCCTTCCCTGGTCTCCCCTCCGACTCCCTCCTTCGTCCCTGCGTCTGTCCCTCACCCCGTCTCCTCGGCCCCTCCGGCTCCCGGCCTCCCGGCCGCCTGCAGCCCTTCCGGCTGCCTCCCGTCGCCCGCAGGGTCTCCCTCGGGCTCCTCTTGGTTCCCCCTCCTTCTCTCCCTGGCCTCCCGTCTTTGTCCCTCCTGCCTCTGCTCCCCCTCGCTTTGTTCCTCCTGTCTCTGTCCCTCCTCTCTTTGTCCCTCGTCCCTCTGGCTTCTGCTCCTCTTTCCCCGATGTTCCCTTCGTTCACCTCTCCCGTCCTTTTGTCCTGCCTGTACCCTCCGTGTCCCCCTTTCTGATCTGTTTCTCTGCCTTTCCTGTCTTATGTCAAGTCTTGTCCTGGCTCCTTCCCTGTGCCAGTTCTGTCTGTCCGTTCTGTTCCCTGTCCCTCATTAATGAGGTTTTATATAGATATACATATATGCCCGGCTTGTCCGCATCCTCGTGTGTGCCACGCCCCCTGATTACCCACGTGTGCTTCCCTGATCGTCTCCTGCTTTGCCCGATTACTTTGATTAGTCATTACCTATTTTAGTCCTGGTCTTACCTGTTTGCCCTGTCCGTCATTGTAGTTTGTCAATGCCTGCGTTCCGTCCTGCTCTACCCCGCTCCGTTTCCCCGATTAAAGACCCGTTTTCACAAACACAAAAAAAACTATATGTATACAAATACATACACTGAACAAAAATATAAACGCAACACTTTTGTTTTTGCTCCCAATTTTCATGAGATGGACTTAAAGATCTACAATTCATTCCAGATACACACAATATTACCATTTCTCTCAAACATTTCTCACAAATCAGTCTAAATGTGTGATAGTGAGCACTTCTGCTTTGCTGAGATAATCCATCCCACCTCACAGGTGTGCCACATCAAGATGCTGATCTGACATCATGGGTAGTGCACAGGTGTACCTTATACTGCCCACAATAAAAGGCCACCCTGGAATGTGCAGTTTTGTCTCACAGCAAAATGCCACAGATGCCACAAGCATTGAGGGAGCGTGCAATTGGCATGCTGACAGCAGGAATGTCAACCAGATCTGTTGCTCGTGCATTGAATGTTCATTTCTCAACCATAAGCCGTCTCCAAAGGCGTTTCAGAGAATATGGCAGTACATCCAACCGGCCTCACAACCGCAGACCACGTGTAACCACACCAGCCCAGGACCTCCACATCCAGCAGGTTCACCTCCAAGATCGTCTGAGACCAGCCACTCAGACAGATGATGCACGGCCCCATGTTGCAAGGATCTGTACACAGTTCTTGGAAGCTGAAAATGTCCCAGTTCTTGCATGGCCAGCATACTCACCGGACATGTCACCCGTTGAGCATGTTTGGGATGTGCTTGACCGGCGTATACGACAGCGTGTACCAGTTCCCACTAATATCCAACAACTTCGCACAGCCATTGAAGAGGAGTGGACCAACATTCCACAGGCCACAATTGACAATCTGATAAACTCTATGCGAAGAAGATGTGTTGCATTGTATGAGGCAAATGGTGGTCACACCAGATACTGACCGGTTCTGAGTCCCCAGACCCCCAATAAAGCAAAAAACTGCACATTCCAGGGTGGCCTTTTATTGTGGGCAGTATAAGGTACACCTGTGCACTACCCATGATGTCAGATCAGCATCTTGATGTGGCACACCTGTGAGGTGGGATGGATTATCTCAGCAAAGCAGAAGTGCTCACTATCACACATTTAGACTGATTTGTGAGAAATGTTTGAGAGAAATGGTAATATTGTGTATCTGGAATGAATTGTAGGTCTTTAAGTCCATCTCATGAAAAATGGGAGCAGAAACAAGAGTGTTGCGTTTATATTTTTGTTCAGTATATATATTTATGGGTGTATCGAGACTAGATGGTCAGTATGGATAACTAAGGTGCACTAAAACTGGGTGAGCAGGCAAGGCATGTCACCCAGGTTGTGTGACAATTATTTTATATAAATGTATATATGTATATATATATTCCATCCACCATCCCTCCTTTACGGAGAACTGCGTTATTTTTATTGTCCATTACGAAAAAAAAAAAAAAACTATATATATATATATATATATACATATATATTTATGGGTGTATCGAGACTAGATGGTCATTATGGATAACTAAGGTGCACTAAAACTGGGTGAGCAGGCAAGGCATGTCACCCAGGTTGTGTGACAATTATTTTATATAAATGTATATATATATATATATTCCATCCACCATCCCTCCTTTACGGAGAACTGCGTTATTTTTCTTTTCTATTGCTAATAAAAAAACTATATATATGTACATATATATATATATATATATATATATATATATATATATATATATATATATATGGGTGTATCGAGACTAGATGGTCAGTATGGATAACTAAGGTGCACTAAAATTGGGTGAGCAGGCAAGGCATGTCACCCAGGTTGTGTGACAATTATTTTATATATATGCATATACATATTCCATCCACCATCCCTCCTTTATGGAGAACTGCGTTATTTTTATTGTCTATTGCAAAAAAAAAAACAGAAAAACTATATATATATATATATATATATATATATATATATATATACATATATATTCATGGGTGTATCGAAACTAGATGGTCATTCTGGATAACTAAAGTGCACTAAAATTGGGTGAGCAGGCAAGGCATGTCACCCAGGTTGTGTGACAATTATTTTATATATATATATATATATATATATATATATATATATATATATATATATATATATATATATATATATATTCCATCCACCATCCCTCCTTTACGGAGAACTGCGTTATTTTTCTTTTTTATTGCTAATAAAAAAACTATATATATATACATATATATTTATGGGTGTATCGAGACTAGATGGTCATTATGAATAACTAAGGTGCACTAAAATTGGGTGAGCAGGCAAGGCATGTCACCCCGGTTGTGTGACAATTATTTTATATATATATTCCATCCACCATCCCTCCTTTACGGAGGACTGCTTTATTTTTAATATCCATTGCGAAAAAAAAACACAAGAAAAAGAAAAAATATCTATATATATACATATATATATATATATATATATATGGGTGTGTCGAGACTAGATGGTCAGTTTGGATAACTAAAGTGCACTAAAATTGGGTGAGCAGGCAAGGCATGTCACCCAGGTTGTGTGACAATTATTTTATATAAATGTATATATATATATATATATATATATATATATATATATATATATATATATATATTCCATCCACCATCCCTCCTTTACGGAGAACTGTGTTATTTTTCTTTTCTATTGCTAATAAAAAAACTATATATATGTACATATATATATATATATATATATATGGGTGTATCGAGACTAGTTGGTCATTATGGATAACTAAGTTGCACTAAAATTGGGTGAGCAGGCAAGGCATGTCACCCAGGTTGTGTGACAATTATTTTATATATATGTATATATATATTCCATCCACCATCCCTCCTTTATGGAGAACTGCGCTATTTTTATTGTCTATTGCAAAAAAAAAAAAAAAAAAAAAACAATACATATATATACATATATATTTATGGGTGTATCGAGACTAGATGGTCATTATGAATAACTAAGGTGCACTAAAATTGGGTGAGCAGGCAAGGCATGTCACCCCGGTTGTGTGACAATTATTTTATATATATATTCCATCCACCATCCCTCCTTTACGGAGAACTGCGTTATTTTTATTGTCCATTGCGAAAAAAAAAAAAACTATATATATACATATATATTTATGGGTGTATCGAGACTAGTTGGTCATTATGGATAACTAAGTTGCACTAAAATTGGGTGAGCAGGCAAGGCATGTCACCCAGGTTGTGTGACAATTATTTTATATATATGTATGTATATATTCCATCCACCATCCCTCCTTTACGGAGAACTGCGTTATTTTTCTTTTCTATTGCTAATAAAAAAACTATATATATGTACATATATATATATATATATATGGGTGTATCGAGACTAGATGGTCAGTATGGATAACTAAGGTGCACTAAAATTGGGTGAGCAGGCAAGGCATGTCACCCAGGTTGTGTGACAATTATTTTATATATATGTATATATATATTCCATCCACTATCCCTCCTTTATGGAGAACTGCGTTATTTTTATTGTCTATTGCAAAAAAAAAACACAAAAAAACTATATATATATATATATATACACATATATATTTATGGGTGTATCGAGACTAGTTGGTCATTATGGATAACTAAGGTGCACTAAAATTGGGTGAGCAGGCAAGGCATGTCACCCCAGTTGTGTGACAATTATTTTATATAAATGTATATATATATTCCCTCCACCACCCCTCCTTTACGGAGGACTGCTTTATTTTTAATATCCATTGCGAAAAAAAAACACAAGAAAAAGAAAAAATATCTATATATATACATATATATATATATATATATATATATATATATATATATATATGGGTGTGTCGAGACTAGATGGTCAGTATGGATAACTGAGGTGCACTAAAATTGGGTGAGCAGGCAAGGCATGTCACCCAGGTTGTGTGACAATTATTTTATATATATGCATATACATATTCCATCCACCATCCCTCCTTTACGGAGAACTGCGTTATTTTTATTGTCTATTGCAAAAAAAAAACAGAAAAACTATATATATATATATATATATATATATATATATATATACATATATATTCATGGGTGTATCGAGACTAGATGGTCATTATGGATAACTAAAGTGCACTAAAATTGGGTGAGCAGGCAAGGCATGTCACCCAGGTTGTGTGACAATTATTTTATATAAATGTATATATATATATATATATTCCATCCACCATCCCTCCTTTACGGAGAACTGCGTTATTTTTCTTTTCTATTGCTAATAAAAAAACTATATATATATACATATATATTTATGGGTGTATCGAGACTAGATGGTCATTATGAATAACTAAGGTGCACTAAAATTGGGTGAGCAGGCAAGGCATGTCACCCCGGTTGTGTGACAATTATTTTATATATATATTCCATCCACCATCCCTCCTTTACGGAGGACTGCTTTATTTTTAATATCCATTGCGAAAAAAAAACACAAGAAAAAGAAAAAATATCTATATATATATACATATATATATATATATATATATATATATATATTTATATATGGGTGTGTCGAGACTAGATGGTCAGTATGGATAACTAAAGTGCACTAAAATTGGGTGAGCAGGCAAGGCATGTCACCCAGGTTGTGTGACAATTATTTTATATAAATGTATATATATATATATATATATATATATATATATTCCATCCACCATCCCTCCTTTACGGAGAACTGCGTTATTTTTCTTTTCTATTGCTAATAAAAAAACTATATATATGTACATATATATATATATATATGGGTGTATCGAGACTAGTTGGTCATTATGGATAACTAAGTTGCACTAAAATTGGGTGAGCAGGCAAGGCATGTCACCCAGGTTGTGTGACAATTATTTTATATATATATGTATATATATATTCCCTCCACCACCCCTCCTTTACGGAGGACTGCTTTATTTTTAATATCCATTGCGAAAAAAAAACACAAGAAAAAGAAAAAATATCTATATATATACATATATATATATATATATATATATATATATATATATATATATATATATATATATGGGTGTGTCGAGACTAGATGGTCAGTATGGATAACTAAGGTGCACTAAAATTGGGTGAGCAGGCAAGGCATGTCACCCAGGTTGTGTGACAATTATTTTATATAAATGTATATATATATATATATATATATATATATATATATATATTCCATCCACCATCCCTCCTTTATGGAGAACTGCGTTATTTTTATTGTCTATTGCAAAAAAAAAAACAAAAAAAACTATATATATATATACATATATATATATATGGGTGTATCGAGACTAGAAGGTCATTATGCATAACTAAAGTGCACTAAAATTGGGTGAGCAGGAAAGGCATGTCACCCCAGTTGTGTGACAATTATTTTATATATATGTATATATATATATATATTCCCTCCACCACCCCTCCTCTACGGAGGACTGCTTTATTTTTATTTCCATTGCAAAAATAAAAAATTTTAAAACACAAAAAAAAAAAAAAAACGAAAATAATAATAATAAAAATAATTTTGAATGTGTATTCAAATAAGTTTGAATGTGTGTGAACTATATATAAATATATATATACACATGCATATACAGAAATATATACACACACACACATATATATATATACACACACACACACAGACACACACTCACATAAACACATACACACACTGTGTACAGTCTTATGCAAAGGTTTGGCACCCCTTGACAAATAACATCTTTTCAATTACAAAAGCAACAATATCAGTTAATACAGTCTCTTTAGGAACTGGGGGAAAAATACACAATATTTTCAGCAAACATTGATGAATAGTTACTTTTTATGCCATAAATTGAACAAAATTACAAAATAAAAACATTATTATGGCACTCTGCAAAAGTTTGGGCACCCTACGTAATCAGTACTTAGTAACACCTCCTCTGCCAGATATCACAGCTTACAAGCGCTTCTTATAGCCAGCTGAAAGGCTTTCATTTCTTGTACTTGGGATTTTCTCACATTCTTCCTTGCAAAAGGCTTCTAGTTCTGTAATATTCTAATATATCAAGGGCTGTATTGTCAAATAGGAGATCGGCAGCATTCTCCCACCTGAGAAAACTGTACTACAATGCCCTTGATAGTGTGTAGAAACACACTCGTCAGCTCTAGTCCTCCTGTAACAACGCAAAAGGACTGGCAACCCTCAGGTATTTATGCGTGCGATTGTATGATAAATTCACCCTGACAGTCTCACACTTCTCTTGGTACCAACAGGTCTCATGGAATATATAAAAGGCAACTGCAACAATTATACTCGGCACTAAACATCGAGGCACGGAAATGCAGCAGAGCTTGTGTATTTCTCAGGATGCATTCTAGTAAAATGCCCGGAAAATGAGCTAAAGACATATTTCAAGGGGCACTATATAAAACCGATGGAAATTTTACTGATTAAATAAAAGGAAAAGCATCGTTTGAAAAATCACAAATGTTTCTAAGATTCAATGCATCGCTTTTTGACCACATCATAGCGATGAACACATCATTGTTCCTGACAATGTCCTAATACAGAAATAAAACTTTATGTTGGTAAACTCAAAAAGCCTTCAGCTGTCACACTGGCTAACGATCTCAAACGATTATAAAGCAGCATTTTGAAAAGCGCTGTTTTAAAATAACAGATACAACACTTACCTTGTCTTCTGGCCAAATGCTTTTCACGGCTTGGCACTCCAACGGTGCTGAAACGAAATTTGTATTTCCTCCTACCTCGTTGGCCCTTCAGTTCTTCTTTTCTCCCTTTGGATGTTTTTTTCCTTCTTCTTTGGATATTGTTTTTTATTTTTGTTTGTTTTTTTTTACTTTGCATGTTTTTCCTTCTTCGGATATTATTTTTTTGGCTTATTTTTTTAGACGATGTTTTTTTCGTCTTCTTTAAAAATTGATTTTTTTCGTCTTCTTTAAATATTGTTTTTTTTTTCATCCTTTTGATGTTGTTTTACGGAACAAGAGCCGTACAGTGCTACTCTATCAGGAGGTAGCGCCAACTGAACGCCTTGAAGCAGTACCCAGCTCTTTTATAGGGAGCGTCAACCCGAAGTCAAGTTCTAGAACGTTGCACTCACTTTTCATTGGTTTCCCAGCTATGCTGTCAGAATAATGTTTGCTGATTGGTCGAAAATTTTAAAACGTACCCGAGTACTGTAAAAAAAACTCAAGATCTTGCTACCCTATCTTGCACCCATAAGGTGATTTTTTTTATACGTTATATGCAGCTATTTGTAGCAGGCCGTAATTAGACTAATCCACCCTTTGTCAATAAAGCCAACAAGAGAACAGGTTGCCCAAAGTTTGCTCAGGTACACGCCACAGCACAACCTTAAAAACACATCCAGCACAAATCACACTAGTGAATGACACAGCAAATCACAGCAATAAAAAAGACCCCTATGGGCAATCCAGCACCCAGACTACAGGTGCCAAAAGGCCCAGCCTGCCTAATAATGAACCCAAAATATACATACAACAAAGAAAAAGACACAAACAAAAAAGAAAATAAAACTAGCCAGCTGCTCCCACTAAACCCCGCTCCCGAGGCCACTAAGCCGGCTGGCTTGATAATACACGATACAACCTCAGATAAAACATATTAAAGCAACACCAGGGAGGTTTACAACCTGATCCTTAAAATTATCGACCCGTAATTCCACCTTGAAAACCCCTAAAGAACAGTAGTTTACCCCATGACTCACTGCCCCATTCAAACAAAAAAAAAAACAGGTTTTTGGGGTAACCTTCAGGTCAGCTCTTCAAAACCAGGTATGAGGACTCTTCAGCTAATCAGTCCTCTAATTAGAAATCTAATTAGGGAGTTGCAGCGAAAACCTGCATACACACCGGCCCTTTGCGGATAAGATTGTTCACCCCTGAAACAAGCAAACAGAAAGGCTGCTACACTGCAAATTCAATATGCCCGCCGATGCTCCACCAAATCTATCAGGACCCTGCCTGTCTTTCCCGTGCCTGCTCCTTTGCCAATATGCCCTACCATCGGAACATGCACAGCCATCTCGCCCCGGCTATGCCTCCAGTCCGAACTGCAGTTCCTATACCTGCCTATAATTGCCTGGCTACAATCCATCCCCCAAAATGAAATTGATGACCCAACGATCACAGCTAAGAATTCTATCCCCAAACCACTGGTCTTCCTCCCCAACCGAACGATCATTCACTGACCGTGGTAACTTATAAGGGTTGGTATGATGACCAGTGGTGGACCTCACCGAACGTTTAACTGGTCTCTACACCTCGGGGGGGACATAACCTCCTCCATTATACGAGGCCTACTTGTGGATGCTCTATTGCGACCCCTCCCACCAGCCCTGTCCCCGTAAAATCACAGAGTCCTCATCCGATTCCATTTCTGTTGCCCCTGTGGGCAACCCAGACTCAGGAGACATTACCAGAACATCTTCCCCTGACATAACAACCCCCTGTGGTACTGGACGCAACTCTGTTCGGTGAACTTGACGGACAACCCCGTCCCCCTCCATTGGAGTTGCAGAGTAAACTGCACCCTGATCTTGGGGACACCGAACTACCATATACAAACAGGCATCCCAATGATCCTGTATTTTACCTCGAACATGGTTCCGCAAACACACCAGCTGACCTTCATCAAACCCCTAATCATTAACCAACTCATTGTGTTTCCGATTTCGTGGTGTGGCTTGTTCCTCCAACTAAGCCTTCACATACTCTTGAAGCACCTGCAAACTTTCCTGATGGTTTTGTACCCATTCCTCCAAAGGTCCACCATACTGACTGATCCCGGCAGGAGCCTGAAGATAGTGTATCGGTAATCGAGGCTCACAGCCAGACCTTAAATAAAAAGGCATCATCCAGTCATTTGGTGGGGTGTAGTATTGTAAGCTTCTCTGCTGGAGGAAGTGTGTGAAGCAAATTGTGCAAAAAAAATATTAAAGCAACACCAGGGAGGTTTACATCTAGATCCTTAAAATGATCGACCTGCAATTCCACCTTGAAAATCCAATTACCATATAAAGGATACAAGATGTAAAGATGACAAATGACATGGCACACATTTGTTGTTTAGACTGTTGTGTCAGGTTAATTGAAAGCTGAAGGATCTTAGTGTTTACTAGTCTAAGTAACAGAATGTCTAAACACTGTGCTTGCCTTTATGGGTTTTTAAGCAGAACATATAGGTATAGAAACATATTAACATTACGTTTCACGATTCACTGACTGGAGAATAGGAGAATATACACATCAATATTACTACTTAAGTTAACTAACCCTAATCCCAACCCCTATTGGCACGGAGCCCGCCAGGGTTCAGGTGAGATATAAATCTGTAATCTGTATCAATGGTTTTGCTATCCATACCCACCCTATTAATGTTAGCTTCCCAGGGTTTCTTGTTAGACAAGCTCTGTGTCTCTCTATACCCCCATTTACTGCACGACTGATTGTCCATTTATAAAGAATCAAATAGGGTGAAGATGGTTTTAGTTTACAATTACTCTGGAAGGTGACCAGATTAAAAAAAACTAAATACCATGCCTACGTGTATGTAATCTCCATCACAGTCCCCATTTTCCCCATAATCCTCGTTTTGATAGTGCCAATTTGTGTAATGTGAGTTTTTTTTTTTTTTAAAAAACTGTTATAGAAGAACATACTGGATGCCACATGTGTACAATTACCCCTTTCTAATTAGTGGGGTCCGTTGTGTCAGCTACAGCCTTTACTAACATACACATAAGTATACAGTCTTACAGCACTTTTGTTTTCCTTTTGTATTTAATGGTTTTCCATTTAGGGGGCAGCATGGTGGTGCAGTGGTTAGCACTGTTGCCTCACACCTCTAGGGCCCGAGTTCGAGTCTCCACCTGGGTCACATGTGTGTGGAGTTTGCATGTTCTACCCATGTCATCGTGGGGTTTCCTCCGGGTACTCTGGTTTCCCCCACAGTCCAAAAACATGCTGAGGCTAATTGGAGTTGCTAAATTGCCCATAGGAGTGTATGCGTGAGTGAATAGTGTGTGAGTGTGCCCTGCGATGGGCTGGCCCGCCATCCTGAGTTGTTCCCTGTCTCGTGCCCATTGCTTCCGGGATAGGCTCCAGACCCCCCGCGATCCAGTAGGATAAGCGGTTTGGAAAATGGATGGATGGATGGACAGTTTTCCATTTGAGGAATTAGCAAAAAACTGCAGTGCATGATGGGTAGGATCTAAAGGCTGCCTAACGCCCTTAATTTGTTTGCAATTTCGCCAGGTAGGCTACCTTCTTTAAACTGCTTTTTGCTAGACTACACATTTCGAGATGTTTTATTGTAGTCTTGGTAAATATATATATATAGTTTAGCCTAACCCAGCCACTTAAGGGAGCAAGCCAGCTCAGGTAGGTGCCAGTCCCAAGCCCGGATTAATGGAGAGGGTTGGCGTCAAGAAATAAAGAGAAATAAAGACAACTAATACTCCTAGTTTGCGAGATCTGACTGCAATGGCAGCACTGCTACAAGGGTGTGGATAAATCTATACAAATATCACCTGCATGCACATTACTTCTTTTACAATAACCAACTCCTGATCCATACTGTTAGTCGTGAAAAAAAAAACTATCGTGTACATAGAGGCCCTGTGTAAAAAGATAACTGCCAAGGAAAAGATCAAAAACATTTATTTCAAGGATACAAAGTTTTTATGGTCATGTACAGTGTACAGTGCAATTCTTATTTGATTAACTTGAATGTCTCCACAGACTAGACGATTAAACAAATAAAGCAGCGCAACATTACAATAACTAATAACAAATAAACAAAGCTCACGAGTACTATTACAGTATTTATATCATTTATTTAAACTTAATTTTACCAGGTAAATTAACTACAAAGCAGTTACCACTGCTTTACCTGCTTCTCGGGAGAAATAGCAGATATACGTCATGTATGTGACTAAATTCTTAAGCCAATAAGGGCAAAGTTGTGTCGTAATGGAGGCGGATCCAGTTTGTGCAGCCGGTTAAAGACACTACGGGCATGTAAATGGAGAACGAAATTATAGTTATACCGAATCTCCTACACACAATACCAAGGTTACCAACTTTGGTCAGCTGACCGGAGTGAGACGTTCAATTCCCGTAAGATTTCTTTGCGCCAGCCTGAGAGTCTGAAAACACGTCACACCAGATGCATGAGAGATGGAAACCTGGGATATTCAGTCGAATCAGATCAAATATGATGCTAAGTTAGTACTAAGTTAAAATATGTTCCGGACTTGTAACATGCACCCATGATTTGGAACAGTCAGCAGGCTGTCTCTGGCCACGCCCCCTACACTCGGTCCGGCCCCTGGCTTTTCCTGAATTCTGATTCCTTTAGATAAACATTGACTTCATTGATATTGTTATTGATTTATCGACAGACCATCATACTTTTTAGACGTTATAATAACAACACTCTATTGATCCCCAAAGAGAGAAATTCTCTCCTTGCCTGCCCCCTCTTACTGTCCATGATACACAAGCACATATGTAGAAAAACGTCAGCTTGGAAGCCAAGGCTGGACTTAACCTACTCTATTCTGGTATTCTGTTCTCCCAAGTAAGGCGTGGGTTCGAATCCAACTTCCGACAAAAGTTCTTCAATCGCTACAGCACAATTTGAGCCACTGATCGGCTTTAATTGCTTTGTTTTATTTTTGCGTTTCAGGCAAAACTACATAACACTTAAAGACACTACGGGCATGTAAATGGAGAACGAAATTATAGTTATAGCGAATCTCCTACACACAATACCAAGGTTACCAACTTTGGTCAGCTGGCCGGAGTGAGACGTTCAATTCCCGTAAGATTTCTTTGCGCCAGCCTGAGAGTCTGAAAACACGTCACACCAGATGCATGAGAGATGGAAACCTGGGATATTCAGTCGAATCAGATCAAATATGATGCTAAGTTAGTACTAAGTTAAAATATGTTCCGCACTTGTAACATGCACCCATGATTTGGAACAGCAGCATACCTGTCAAGGTTTGGATTTGAAAATAAAGGAAATTTTCCGGCACCCGCCGTGAGCCATCCCACCACCGCAACCAGGCTCCAGTATCCCTTACATTTTAAGACAGGAAATATAAAATAATATAAATTATATAAAATATAATATAAATATAAATATAAATATATAAAATATATAAAATATATTTTTGGCCACAACCGGGATTCGAACCCCGGTCTCCCGTGTGAAAGGCGGCGATCTTACCACTACACTATCCAGCAACTATGTAATATAATATATATATATATATATATATATATTATTATAAGGGAGATTTACGGGAAAATACTAATACGGGAGGACGGCGGGAAAGAGAAGTAAAATACGGTAGTTTCCCGGCCAAAACGGGAGACTTGACAGCTATGGTCAGCAGGCTGTCTCTGGCCACGCCCCCTACAGTCGGTCCGGCCCCTGGCTTTTCCAGCGTGTTCGCGAAAACGACTTCATTTATTTTCTTATTGATTTATCGACAGACCATCATACTTTTTAGACGTTATAATAACAACACTCTATTGATCCCCAAAGAGAGAAATTCTCTCCTTGCCTGCCCCCTCTTACTGTCCATGATACACAAGCACATATGTAGAAAAACGTCAGCTTGGAAGCCAAGGCTGGACTTAACCTACTCTATTCTGGTATTCTGTTCTCCCAAGTAAGGCATCCCAAGTTCGAATCCAACTTCCGACAAAAGTTCTTCAATCGCTACAGCACAATTTGAGCCACTGATCGGCTTTAATTGCTTTGTTTTATTTTTGCGTTTCAGGCAAAACTACATAACACTTAAAGACACTTCGGGCATGCAAATGGAGAACGAAATTATAGTTATACCGAATCTCCTACACACAATACCAAGGTTACCAACTTTGGTCAGCTGGCCGGAGTGAGACGTTCAATTCCCGTAAGATTTCTTTGCGCCAGCCTGAGAGTCTGAAAACACGTCACACCAGATGCATGAGAGATGGAAACCTGGGATATTCAGTCGAATCAGATCAAATATGATGCTAAGTTAGTACTAAGTTAAAATATGTTCCGCACTTGTAACATGCACCCATGATTTGGAACAGCAGCATACCTGTCAAGGTTTGGATTTGAAAATAAAGGAAATTTTCCGGCACCCGCCGTGAGCCATCCCACCACCGCAACCAGGCTCCAGTATCCCTTACATTTTAAGACAGGAAATATAAAATAATATAAATTATATAAAATATAATATAAATATATAAAATATATAAAATATAAAATAACCATTTGTCATTTATTTTCTATTAATTTTTCATGTTCACTCATGCGGCTCTGTCATTCACTAATGACTTGGATTTTTCATGCCGACTGACATCGTTCCTTCCCCGTGGGAGACAAATCTTACAGAACGCGTGACCCATCCTGCTCCTCTTCAGGAAAGTAAATTCGTCATCTTCGTCATCACCCCTTAAAACAATTACTGAAGCGAGACGGCGCACGCGTTACGGCGACAGATTTAAATTGTGAGTGCACTATATCTCGTCGCAAATGGTGCTTAACCACGGCGGGTCTCAAGCACAGGAGACTCCCAATTTCTAAATGACACACACTTGGCTCACAGCGCAAAGTTGTGTTAAACTTGCTTTGTCTAAAGCAGGCACACACATACGAGTATGATCCTGATAGGTAACTAAGCTATCGGTCTTATGTCCAAGCGCAACATAATTTAGGTTAGAACCTCATAACAAGTATTCCCGTTCGCTAATAGAGAGATCTCTCCCAGGATATATAGAAACGGAGACACTCGTCCGAATTGAACCTGGAAACAAAGCGCTACATCTGAGAATCTCGTCAGACATAGGGTTAAAGTTTACTGCAGTTTAATACGAAAGAACTACAATGAAATCACCGAAAATAAAACAAAATAATATAACTACTAATAATAGAAATAAAAATAACTATAATAAGCCCATATGATCCCGCTTAAATGCCTTCAGATTGCCATGAGTGCGACTTTTGCAACCAGTTGACAGTAGCGCTTCTTCACTGCACGTTCGGTCATAAAAAGTTTAAATTGTGTGCTCAGAATAAGTTTAAACCTTGTGCCTTGTGATTATTAACCAATTTTTATGCTGAATGGTCGGCTCAAACTCAATTGCGAAACACCGTGAGTCTGTTAATGTGTGACTTAAATGGAACTCATTAATAACCAGTATCACGTAATAACCTGGGTTAGAATAGAAGGCTTGTCCAACGAGCTGCGTCACCAGGTAATGTAAACGATCGGTAGCGAAGCTCCCCTCACGGCCAATGAGAGAGAGTCTCGCGATATTTCAGGCGAATTTGAGGTTTCAGAGCGTAGATCGCACAGGCAGGGATTCTTGTGAGCACTCAATGAACGGAGGCTGAAGTTGTGTAAAAGACATGCATTTATTCCTATAACTAACATAAGACAGACATTACACCTAACAAACAATAAACACGAAATAACGGAGTGGACACAAACAATGTAATCATGAAAATGCAATGACCAGATTTAAAATGAGTAACCTTAAAAGGGAAAATACTGTTCTGCAAAGCAAGCAATTTGTGGAAATACTGTCCTAAAGTAATATAGCAGGTGAATAGGAGTTTAGGTTGTTATAAATGAAAGGAAGTTTGTTTACTTGGTTGCAGAGTGGGGGGGGGGGGGTCTTGGCAGTTGGTTGCGGAGGCTGATGAGCTGATGGGTGATGGCACTCAGGGAGGCGCGGTGTTTGCAGCGGTTGTTGGAGTGGAGCCCCTCTGATTCCCTCTCCTGGTGAAGCTTGGGCTTGGTTGCAGTTCTCTGTCCAGCTGGGTCTTCACTGATAGGCTTCAGGAGGGCTTCTTGTGGGCTTCTCTTCTCTTGGGCTGATGTTCTCTGCCTCTCTTCGTGCTGATGGTCTTTTGTTTTCTCCTCCCTTCTGTTTCTCCTCTCCTGGCTTTGTTCTGAGGTGCCAGGTTTTATAGTGTAAAGTTCGTGAATAGGAGTGACCAGGAATTCGACTCCTGGACCAATGGCTGACCATCCATTTGGCGGGCTTTCGGAAGGGGGTCTGTATCAGTCCTTTTGAGATTTATGACCAGAGTGATTTCCCTTGTATTGATGATTTTCGTTAGGCTGGTGTAACTTTTGATATATTCACTTTCGTGGTAACCACTGACCAGATTTGGAAACTGGAGTGATTTTCCATCGGTTTGATACCAAACATGCCATAGCAGCCTAGCGGTTCACACCTCATACCATCTGTAATGATTAATTAATGATTACTTATATTATGTCGTTATGTTATATTACTCACACCTTATTTTATGCCTCACAATCTATATAATTGTAAATATACTGTGTAGCTGCTGGCGCGTTCCAAACTAAATCTCATTGTACTTACAATGTCAATAAAAACATCCATCCATCCATCTAGGCAGGCCAGTGTCGCCTCCATCCTTCCTGAAGTCAGTGATTCCTTTGTCTTTGTGCTGTTTAGTGCCAAATTGTTTGCTGAACTCCAACCTATCAGTTTCTGGACCTCATCTCTGTAAGCTGACTCATAAGAACCAAAGAGATTTACAAATGAGAGGAGGCCATTCGGCCCATCAAGCTCCTTTGAGGAGAACTTAGCTAATAGCTCAAAAATCTTATCTATCTCTGATTTAAAAGAACCCAGGGTTTTAGCTTGTGTTACAATAACAGGAAGACTATTCCATACTCTAACTACACGCTGTGTACAGAAATGCTTCATCAAATTCGTTTTAAAATGTTCTCCAGCTAATTTCCACTTATGGCCACGAGTTCTGGTATTTAAACTAACATTGAAATAGCCATTTGGCTGAACAGCATCCAGACCTGTTAGAATCTTAAACACCTGGATTATGTCCCCCCTTAGTCTCCTTTGCTCGAGGCTAAACAGATTCAGCTCAGCTAACCTCTCCTCATTAGACATTCCTCTAAGACCAGGAATCATTCTCGTTGCCCTACGTTGCACCTTTTCCAAGGCAGCAATGTCCTTCTTAAGGTATGGTAACCAAACCCGCACACAATATTCTAGGTGGGGTCTTACCAAGGAATTATATTATCGTAGCATCACTTGCCTTGTCTTAAACTCCACACACCTAGAGATGCAATGTGCCTTCTCGCGTGGTGTTCCTGCAGAGGGAGTCTGTGAGTGCTGGAGATTGGGGGAGGGGGCAGTGTGGCTATGTCTGCTCTGTGTTCCTCCAGACGAGCAAAGAAGCTGTTTAGCTCCTTTGCTAAAAGGGCGTTGCTGTTAACAGTGACGGTGTTGTTGCCTTTGAAGTTTGTAATGTGTTGTATTCCCTGCCACACCCACTGTGGGTTGTTGTATGTGAAGTAGACCTCTATTTTCTGTTTCTCTGCCTGCCTGGCAACCTTGATGCCCCTATTCAGGTTAGCTCTGGCTGCACTCTGTGTTCTTGACTGCGCTGTCTTGTCCTGTAGTATTGTATTGTTGCTCTTGTGTTTATCTTGCACTTTCTCCCTCTGTTTGTGCTCCTTTCACTCTGTATAGTTCTATCTTGCCCGCACTTGTGTCATCTTGTGTTGTTTCTGTTTTTCTTCTTTGTGTTGCACCGTGGTCCAGGAGGAACAATGTTTCCTTTCACTGTGTACTGTGTATATTGCTGAAATAACAATAAACCCACTTGACCACCTGCCTCAATTCATCCTGAAGAGTTTTCCAATGTTGTTCAAAGGTCTGTTTGTTTCGAGTGAAGGACACGCCCCTGGACGTGCTGGATAAGGGGACCACAGATCAGTGTCCTCAGTCCTGCTTCTCCCTTCAAAGCTGAGAGGAAGATGACCCGCCTGCTGCTTCTGGTTTTGGCTTATGGAGCTCTGCTTATCTCCACAGAGGCCCAGCAAGATTACCACAGTCTCCCTGCACTCACAAGACGGCCATTAAACTCGCAGTCGAAAATGCTCATCAAGGAACCCGTCAGCACATGAATTTCTATAACATCCAGGGCCGTCCGAAGGTAACTGCTGAGAAAGTGTTTACAAAAGTGTGAAACTTTCATCATCTGCAAGCTGAACTAATGAGTATCACATTGATTTTGATGTTTTAATTTCAATGCATATGATGCTTAATGTCTCTTCACAATGAAAGTGATGGTTGTATATCTCAGCCCTGGTCAATTTTACCTTCTCACAGTTTCTCTCTGAATCTGCTGCAGTCAAGTCTGTGACAGTTTGCCATTTTTTGGGTGATTATTGTTTGTTATATTGCCTTTAAAACAGTTGTAGGCAATTTTGTATATAACGTGTTTATGTGATTTAGATCAGCAGTGAATACATTGACATTGAGATTCTCTTGAGAGCAACAAAATGTCCAAAGTCAACTGCAACAGACCATCGGGCTGACTGTATTTTCATGGACAAGAGGGTAAGTAAAGAGTCACTGTGACTGTGAGCATTGGACATATCAGTTAGCAAATTAATTTAGGTTCATGTTAACTTTTTTGATGCCCTGCGGGGGAAAGTTAGCCAACAATAAAGTAACAAATACATAGGTGGCCTCAAAGAGCCAGTTCCTTCACCTTATTCTCAAATTTTAGTAGGTTTACAGGCTTAAAGGCTGGATTACCAGGCAGAAGCAAATGCTAATCATCTGAGGGGTGACCTGTAGATTATGCTTCGAGCTATGAACCCTAGCTGGCCTTATTTAAAGACCTGTGGGCTGTACTACAAAGCGGGTTTTACATACCCAGAGTTAACTCAATCGAGCCAGGTTAACTAAAACTCATTGTTGAAATCAGCCTTAAATGGCAGTGTGGTGTTTTGTGGTGAAAGGGCAGGACTTAACTCTTGTTTTAATTAGAAAGCCAGTAATTAAACCTGGTCAGAGCAGGGTAGATGTGCAGTGTGAATTACCCTTTAAATTTACCTCTTTAAATAGTGAACTACAGGACCACTTAGCTTGATCGGAGGACAGTATTTTAATACAGAGCAGTGTTCAGTTAAACGGGATTTGTTGTTCATACTTTTAGATGAACTTGCTTTGTATAATATAGCCTTATGGTGACCCTGCTTTGGAAGCTCTTTCCTCTAAAATTGTTCTGTGTCATTAAACCCTGCACTCCAGCAGCTCTGCCTTAAATCATTAGATATATCTTTACTACACCTTCTCTCACTGTATTTATTGCCCACCACTCTTTAAATACTGTTTTTGTGTGTCTGTGTGTTTTTGCAGCCATTCATTAACTGTAGAGTTTGCAGCAGACGGTCTGGTAATGATCTTACACATCCATCAAATGACTGTGTACCAAACAAGAAAGTGGATGAAGTAAGTGTAGAGAGTCTTAGCATTATGGAAATGTAACAGGTGTGTGAATTGTGTCTAAACATGTGGTTAAACTTTGATTGTGTTTGTACATGCAAAAATTTGATCAGAGTACTGTTTATTAATGACAATGTTACTTTTAATCTGAACAACAGTGGCAGCACCAAGGAAAAGCTTGGGGGGGGGGGCTCTAGCTCCTCCTCCAATGACCATAGTACCCCCACAGCACCCCCAAAATATTGGTTTCATTTTTTCTTTAACTATCTGTAAAATCTGTATATTGTGTAAGACATTTTTGCGGTTTTTACAGCATACTTGTAGTGTATTTTTTCTTCAAAGTACACATAGAGGCTCTGTGAGCTAGACGTTAGAATTTCATATTTTATCCTATTTTATCCATGCTGTAGCTTATCGTGCTGTGTGCTTCTATACACCATCTACATAAGCTGAAAAGCTAAAGCACCCGGTCTAAATAATCTCACTCCCCTATAGCACCTGTAGCATTAAGTCACTGGCGCTGCCACTGCTGAATAAACGACTCCAATCTGACTAAACCGCTTAACTTTTCCTCCCCATGTTACATTTCAGGACAAACGACGTAATATGTGTCCTTCTGATAAACCTCTTCTCAGACCTAAAACTGCCTTGGCTTCCAAGGACACTAAAGAAGCTGAAGGAGACCGTCTGGCTGTTTCTGATGGCTGATGGTCCTGCAATGTGGACCAGAGGAGGAAACTGGGAGGGAAAATGCTTTGCTTTATATCATGCCCACCCAAAGCCCCCAGTGAGTAAGCCATAGGCGCCGATAGCATGGAAAAACTCCCAAGAAGGAAGAAACCTTGGGAGGGACCAAACTCAAAGGGGGAGCCCATCCTCCTGGGGCCGGCAAAGTGTAGGTGCAGGATCACAAAAAAACTTGACGAGAGAAACGAGAGAATTCGACTGTCCCTCACAAAAACTGTAAAGTTTTAGTGGCTAAATTGCTTTTTCTATGCCTTTTCAAACAGGAGGAGATTTGTTTGGCTATACGTAGAAATTTTCTATACAATTTAGACAGCACAGAATCATTAACCTACTTTAATGCATTTATTAATACAACCACATATTTCACACATTTTGACATCAGTCATGCAGTGAAGATACAGTCTCTTTATTTCTTGACGCCAACCCTCCCTATTAATCCGGGCTTGGGACCGACACCTAGTTGAGCTGGCTTTCTCCCTTAAGTGGCTGGGTTAGGCTAAACTATGTACATATTTATGAAGACTACTATAAATTTATAAAGACCTCCCTAAATATGTAGTCTAACAAAACGCAGTTTAAAGAAGGTAGCCTACCTGGTAAACAAAGAAATTAAAAGGCCCACAGCATATAATCGGGCTATATCCAAGCAGTTTTTAAGAACGTAACCTACATGGCGAAATTGAATTACTTTCTGGACCAACAAACGCAACCAGACATGAACATTATGCACCTTCCTAGTCTTGATGTATGTCGTCATACAGATGAGGACGTTAAGGCAGCCTTTAGGTCCGACCCATCATGCACTGCAGTTTTTTGCAAATTCCTCAGATGGAAAACCATTAAATACCTCTTCTATTACCTTATATTACCTTATATTCATGTAATAAATATACAAATATCAATTAGTTGGAAATCAGCCAGACAGACGTAATTACTACAAATGGTTTCCACTGTATTTGTGACTCTGAGTGCCGCAGGCTTGGATGCAGTGCCGCACCATTTTGTAAGGCATGCACTGGCCAATCATGTAGCACTTCTCTCATAAATATTAATGAGACATCACCTACCACCCTGCAAAAAAGAAATTTGCCGCTCGTCCCCCTGCACATGAACCAACATGGCTGTGTCAACCAGCGGAGCTCCGGAGCCTCTGGAGAAACACGCGGCAAAAAAGGCTCGCATACGGTCTTCCAGAGTTTGGGAATACTTCAGTCATGACACCTTTTCTGCGCCTCTACTGTAGCTGGCATTAATGACGCTGTTTCAGCCATTTTATATTTTCTGTTTACTTATTCTGTCATGTAAGACTGAGACAAATTATCGTTTATGACTATTCTTACACACTGTAGCCTGACTTGCTGACTTAAGTAAGCTTAACTATAAGCTACCTTTGCTAGTGTTTGTGAATAACATGTTTCTCTAGTTATGAAATTATTCCATGTTTTAGCATCTGTTTCAACATTAAAGTCAAATTGGTATATTGAAATATGTAAAAACTATTGAACTATTAGCTTAAGTCTAACATAGAAAATCCTACTGAATCTCTTAAGATTTTCCTTTTTTGTTAATGCACTAATGTTTAAGAAGTGTCTTAAATTGAATTTCAGATTTGTGTGTGGGTGGGAGTGGGTGAATTGTATTAAATTCATACATTCATTCTTTTGGCTCAGACATTACTGACCTAAAACAAATTGAGGCATTGGGTAAGTGCTTAAATTAGCTACTAAATGGCAAAAAATATTCTAAATATCACATTTTCCATTCTTCGGTATAATTTTAATGAATCACCTATGCTGCCAAACATTAACGCATAGATTGTCACAACACTCTATGTTTTAGTTCTTCTTTATGTGTATAGGACGGTGTGATGGTTCTGGTGGTGGGTGTGGCCGACGCTGCTCGCGATGTTTGGCTATGCTGCAGTCCCAGGGACCAAGTTGGAACACATTTCCACCTTCAAGCTTAGGTGGAAAAACGGCACCGAGACCCAGCAGCAGGACAACTTCTTGTCCAGACAACCAGCCCTGCTTCATCATTGAAGTAAGCCCTGTGAACAGGAGCGAGATGTACTTCTGCAGTGGATGTTATAGCGGAAAGAACATCCCCATCCTCACGTCTGCCGGAGTGCCCCCTCAAGTGGGTGTGTGACTTAACTCGATGGATGAATTGGACAGAATGTACTGTTACTAGAGGTCGACCGATATGGGTTTTTCAAGTCAAGGGTCAGGCGATGGCCGATATATGCTGCTGATTTTTTTTGGCCGATAATTGGACGTTTTCCCCTCTATTTGCATGGTAAAATATCACACTAATAATAACAAACGATACACAAAATTTCTCAATTTAGCATTTATTGAATACTCGAATACTTGAATACTGGAAACAATAACACATTTATAAACAATAAAAATAGCAGCATCAGAATCTCTGTTAGTGCACAATATAGCAGCAAACTCCTCATGTTTGACGGAAGGAAATTTGTAAACAATACAAAAAGGAATAAGCATGTTATCTTTAGTTGTAATCCCACTTCCAGTCCCTGAGTCTTACTCACCACACTCATACTTCACAGCAAACAGACAGCAGTTAATTAACCAGAAGAGAAAAATGCAAAAACACAACAGAACTTGTAAATAATAACAAACTAATAGACAATAAAAATAGCAGCATCAGAATCTCTATTAGTGCCAAATATAGCAGCAAACTCCTCATGTCTGACGGAAGGAAAATTTGTAAATACACAAAGGAATGAGCACATCTTCAGTTTTAATCCCATTTCCAGTCCCTGAGTCTTCCTCATCCCACAAGCAGGCAAGGCATGTCACCCCGGTTGTGTGACACTTATTTTATATAATAAAATAAGTGCCCCCTGCGGCCCCAGAGCCCGAGCAGCCGTCTCCGCTGCCTGCAGCTACCGCGCCCACGTCCGAGGCGCTTTCCCTGCCTGCAGCTCCCGGGCAGGCGCCCCCTCTGCAGCCTGCAGCTCCAGTCCCTGGCCCCACTCCAGTCCCTTCTCCCCCTGTGACTCTGGTACCCTCACCCCGACGAGCCCGACCCCGGCCGCAGGTCCTTATGTCTGTGTCCCATAAGGGGAGAGGACACAGACGCACGGCTGGGGTCCCACCCGCCCAGCCCCCTGGCTCGCCCTCCCTCGCCGGCGCTAGGGCTTGGTCGGCACCTGCGGGTCCTGGCCCTCCGGGTCGGCTGTCGTCTGCGGGTCCCCCTCCGCGGCCTCGTCGCCCTGCCTCGGTCCCTCCTCCGGCGTCTTATCGGTTGCCTGCGGGCCCCCCGACGGCGGCTCCTCATTCGCCTGCTGGTCCTCCCGCTCTGGCGTGTCGGAGGACGTCGCCGTCTGCTGCGGCTCCCCCTCTCTCCTTGCCCTCGCCAGGGTCCCTTCCAGCTCCTTCGTCCCCTTCCCTGGTCTCCCCTCCGACTCCCTCCTTCGTCCCTGCGTCTGTCCCTCACCCCGTCTCCTCGGCCCCTCCGGCTCCGGCCTCCCGGCCGCCTGCAGCCCTTCCGGCTGCCTCCCGTCGCCCGCTGGGTCTCCCTCGGGCTCCTCTTGGTTCCCCCTCCTTCTCCTCCCTGGCCTCCCGTCTTTGTCCCTCCTGCCTCTGCTCCCCCTCGCTTTGTTCCTCCTGTCTCTGTCCCTCCTCTCTTTGTCCCTCGTCCCTCTGGCTTCTGCTCCTCTTTCCCCCGATGTTCCCTTCGTCACCTCCCGGTCCTTTTGTCCTGCCTGTTCCCTCCGTGTCCCCCTTTCTGATCTGTTTCTCTGCCTTTCCTGTCTTATGTCAAGTCTTGTCCTGGCTCCTTCCCCTGTGCCAGTTCTGTCTGTCCGTTCTGTTCCCTGTCCCTCATAATGAGGTTTTATATAGATATACATATATGCCCGGCTTGTCCGCTCCTCGTGTGTGCCACGCCCCCTGATTACCCACGTGTGCTTCCCTGATCGTCTCCTGCTTTGCCCGATTACTTTGATTAGTCATCGACCTATTTTAAGTCCTGGTCTTACCTGTTTGCCCTGTCCGTCATTGTAGTTTGTCAATGCCTGCGTTCCGTCCTGCTCTACCCGCTCCGTTTCCCCGATTAAAGACCCGTTTTCACAAACACAAAAAAAACTATATGTATACATATACATACACTGAACAAAAATATAAACGCAAACACTTTTGTTTTTGCTCCCATTTTTCATGAGATGGACTTAAAGATCTACAATTCATTCCAGATACACAATATTACCATTTCTCTCAAACATTTCTCACAAATCAGTCTAAATGTGTGATAGTGAGCACTTCTGCTTTGCTGAGATAATCCATCCCACCTCACAGGTGTGCCACATCAGATGCTGATCTGACATCATGGGTAGTGCACAGGTGTACCTTATACTGCCCACAATAAAAGGCCACCCTGGAATGTGCAGTTTTGTCTCACAGCAAAATGCCACAGATGCCACAAGCATTGAGGGAGCGTGCAATTGGCATGCTGACAGCAGGAATGTCAACCAGATCTGTTGCTCGTGCATTGAATGTTCATTTCTCAACCATAAGCCGTCTCCAAAGGCGTTTCAGAGAATATGGCAGTACATCCAACCGCCTCACAACCGCAGACCACGTGTAACCACACCAGCCCAGGACCCTCCACATCCAGCAGGTTCACCTCCAAGATCGTCTGAGACCAGCCACTCAGACAGATGATGCACGGCCCCATGTTGCAAGGATCTGTACACAGTTCTTGGAAGCTGAAAATGTCCCAGTTCTTGCATGGCCAGCATACTCACCGGACATGTCACCCGTTGAGCATGTTTGGATGTGCTTGACCGGCGTATACGACAGCGTGTACCAGTTCCCACTAATATCCAACAACTTCGCACAGCCATTGAAGAGGAGTGGACCAACATTCCACAGGCCAGCAATTGGACAATCTGATAAACTCTATGCGAAGAAGATGTGTTGCATTGTATGAGGCAAATGGTGGTCACACCAGATACTGACCGGTTCTGAGTCCCCAGACCCCCAATAAAGCAAAAAACTGCACATTCCAGGGTGGCCTTTTATTGTGGGCAGTATAAGGGTACACCTGTGCACTACCCATGATGTCAGATCAGCATCTTGATGTGGCACACCTGTGAGGTGGGATGGATTATCTCAGCAAAGCAGAAGTGCTCACTATCACACATTTAGACTGATTGTGAGAAATGTTTGAGAGAAATGGTAATATTGTGTATCTGGAATGAATTGTAGGTCTTTAAAGTCCATCTCATGAAAAATGGGAGCAGAAACAAGAGTGTTGCGTTTATATTTTTTGTTCAGTATATATATTTATGGGTGTATCGAGACTAGATGGTCAGTATGGATAACTAAGGTGCACTAAAACTGGGTGAGCAGGCAAGGCATGTCACCCAGGTTGTGTGACAATTATTTTATATAAATGTATATATGTATATATATATTCCATCCACCATCCCTCCTTTACGGAGAACTGCGTTATTTTTATTGTCCATTACGAAAAAAATAAAAAAACTATATATATAAATATATATATATATATATATATATATATATATATATATATATATATATATATATATATATACATATATATTTATGGATGTATCGAGACTAGATGGTCATTATGGATAACTAAGGTGCACTAAAACTGGGTGAGCAGGCAAGGCATGTCACCCAGGTTGTGTGACAATTATTTTATATAAATGTATATATATATATATATATATATATTCCATCCACCATCCCTCCTTTACGGAGAACTGCGTTATTTTCTTTTCTATTGCTAATAAAAAACTATATATATGTACATATATATATATATATTTTTATATATATATATATATATATATATATATATATATACTATATATATATATTGGGTGTATCGAGACTAGATGGTCAGTATGGATAACTAAGGTACACTAAAATTGGGTGAGCAGGCAAGGCATGTCACCCAGGTTGTGTGACAATTATTTTATATATATGCATATACATATTCCATCCACCATCCCTCCTTTATGGAGAACTGCGTTATTTTTATTGTCTATTGCAAAAAAAAAACAGAAAAACATATATATATATATAATATATATATATAATATATATATATATATATTATATTATATATATACTATACATATACATATCAATTCATGGGTGTATCGAGACTAGATGGCATTCTGATAACTCAAGTGCACTAAAATTGGGTGAGCAGGCAAGGCATGTCACCCAGGGTTGTGTGGACAATTATTTTATATATGTGCATATATATATTCCATCCACCATCCCTCCTTAATGGAGAACTGCGTTATTTTTCTTTTCTAGTGCTAATAAAAAAACTATATATATGTACATATATATATATATATATATATATATATATATATATAGTATATATATATATATAATATTATATGTATATATATATATATATATATATATATATATGGGTGTATCGAGACTAGATGGTCAGTATGGATAACTAAGGTGCACTAAAATTGGGTGAGCAGGCAAGGCATGTCACCCAGGTAGTGTGATAATTATTTTATATATATGCATATATATATATTCCATCCACCATCCCTCCTTTACGGAGAACTGCGTTATTTTTATTGTCTATTGCAAAAAAAAAACAGAAAAACTATATATATATATATATATATATATATATATATATATATACATATATATTCATGGGTGTATCGAGACTAGATGGTCATTCTGGATAACTAAAGTGCACTAAAATTGGGTGAGCAGGCAAGGCATGTCACCCAGGTTGTGTGACAATTATTTTATATAAATGTATATATATATATATATATATATATATATATATATATATATATATATATATATTCCATCCACCATCCCTCCTTTACGGAGAACTGCGTTATTTTTCTTTTCTATTGCTAATAAAAAAACTATATATATGTACATATATATATATATATATATATATATATATGGGTGTATCGAGACTAGATGGTCAGTATGGATAACTAAGGTGCACTAAAATTGGGTGAGCAGGCAAGGCATGTCACCCCAGTTGTGTGACAATTATTTTATATAAATGTATATATATATTCCCTCCACCACCCCTCCTTTACGGAGGACTGCTTTATTTTTAATATCCATTGCGAAAAAAAAAACACAAGAAAAAGAAAAAATATCTATATATATACATATATATATATATATATATATATATATATGGGTGTGTCGAGACTAGATGGTCAGTATGGATAACTGAGGTGCACTAAAATTGGGTGAGCAGGCAAGGCATGTCACCCAGGTTGTGTGACAATTATTTTATATATATGCATATACATATTCCATCCACCATCCCTCCTTTACGGAGAACTGCGTTATTTTTATTGTCTATTGCAAAAAAAAAACAGAAAAACTATATATATATATATATATATATATATATATATATATATATATATATATATATATATATATATACATATATATTCATGGGTGTATCGAGACTAGATGGTCATTATGGATAACTAAAGTGCACTAAAATTGGGTGAGCAGGCAAGGCATGTCACCCAGGTTGTGTGACAATTATTTTATATAAATGTATATATATATATATATATTCCATCCACCATCCCTCCTTTACGGAGAACTGCGTTATTTTTCTTTTCTATTGCTAATAAAAAAACTATATATATATACATATATATTTATGGGTGTATCGAGACTAGATGGTCATTATGAATAACTAAGGTGCACTAAAATTGGGTGAGCAGGCAAGGCATGTCACCCCGGTTGTGTGACAATTATTTAATATATATATTCCATCCACCATCCCTCCTTTACGGAGGACTGCTTTATTTTTAATATCCATTGCGAAAAAAAAACACAAGAAAAAGAAAAAATATCTATATATATATACATATACATATATATATATATATATATATATATATATGGGTGTGTCGAGACTAGATGGTCAGTATGGATAACTAAAGTGCACTAAAATTGGGTGAGCAGGCAAGGCATGTCACCCAGGTTGTGTGACAATTATTTTATATAAATGTATATATATATATATATATATATATATATATATATATATATATATATATATATATATATATATTCCATCCACCATCCCTCCTTTACGGAGAACTGCGTTATTTTTCTTTTCTATTGCTAATAAAAAAACTATATATATGTACATATATATATATATATGGGTGTATCGAGACTAGTTGGTCATTATGGATAACTAAGGTGCACTAAAACTGGGTGAGCAGGCAAGGCATGTCACCCAGGTTGTGTGACAATTATTTTATATATATGTATATATATATTCCATCCACCATCCCTCCTTTATGGAGAACTGCGTTATTTTTATTGTCTATTGAAAAAAAATAACACAAAAAAACTATATATATACATATATACATATATATATATATATATATATATATATATATATATATATATATGGGTGTATCGAGACTAGAAGGTCATTATGCATAACTAAAGTGCACTAAAATTGGGTGAGCAGGAAAGGCATGTCACCCCAGTTGTGTGACAATTATTTTATATATATGTATATATATATATATATTCCCTCCACCACCCCTCCTCTACGGAGGACTGCTTTATTTTTATTTCCATTGCAAAAATAAAAAATTTTAAAACACAAAAAAAAAAAAAAAACGAAAATAATAATAATAAAAATAATTTTGAATGTGTATTCAAATAAGTTTGAATGTGTGTGAACTATATATAAATATATATATACACATGCATATACAGAAATATATACACACACACACATATATATATATACACACACACACACAGACACACACTCACATAAACACATACACACACTGTGTACAGTCTTATGCAAAGGTTTGGCACCCCTTGACAAATAACATCTTTTCAATTACAAAAGCAACAATATCAGTTAATACAGTCTCTTTAGGAACTGGGGGAAAAATACACAATATTTTCAGCAAACATTGATGAATAGTTACTTTTTATGCCATAAATTGAACAAAATTACAAAATAAAAACATTATTATGGCACTCTGCAAAAGTTTGGGCACCCTACGTAATCAGTACTTAGTAACACCTCCTCTGCCAGATATCACAGCTTACAAGCGCTTCTTATAGCCAGCTGAAAGGCTTTCAGTTCTTGTACTTGGGATTTTCTCACATTCTTCCTTGCAAAAGGCTTCTAGTTCTGTAATATTCTAATATATCAAGGGCTGTATTGTCAAATAGGAGATCGGCAGCATTCTCCCACCTGAGAAAACTGTACTACAATGCCCTTGATAGTGTGTAGAAACACACTCGTCAGCTCTAGTCCTCCTGTAACAACGCAAAAGGACTGGCAACCCTCAGGTATTTATGCGTGCGATTGTATGATAAATTCACCCTGACAGTCTCACACTTCTCTTGGTACCAACAGGTCTCATGGAATATATAAAAGGCAACTGCAACAATTATACTCGGCACTAAACATCGAGGCACGGAAATGCAGCAGAGCTTGTGTATTTCTCAGGATGCATTCTAGTAAAATGCCCGGAAAATGAGCTAAAGACATATTTCAAGGGGCACTATATAAAACCGATGGAAATTTTACTGATTAAATAAAAGGAAAAGCATCGTTTGAAAAATCACAAATGTTTCTAAGATTCAATGCATCGCTTTTTGACCACATCATAGCGATGAACACATCATTGTTCCTGACAATGTCCTAATACAGAAATAAAACTTTATGTTGGTAAACTCAAAAAGCCTTCACCTGTCACACTGGCTAACGATCTCAAACGATTATAAAGCAGCATTTTGAAAAGCGCTGTTTTAAAATAACAGGTACAACACTTACCTTGTCTTCTGGCCAAATGCTTTTCACGGCTTGGCACTCCAACGGTGCTGAAACGAAATTTGTATTTCCTCCTACCTCGTTGGCCCTTCAGTTCTTCTTTTCTCCCTTTGGATGTTTTTTTCCTTCTTCTTTGGATATTGTTTTTTATTTTTGTTTGTTTTTTTTACTTTGCATGTTTTTCCTTCTTCGGATATTATTTTTTTTGGCTTATTTTTTTAGACGATGTTTTTTTCGTCTTCTTTAAAAATTGATTTTTTTCGTCTTCTTTAAATATTGTTTTTTTTTCATCCTTTTGATGTTGTTTTACGGAACAAGAGCCGTACAGTGCTACTCTATCAGGAGGTAGCGCCAACTGAACGCCTTGAAGCAGTACCCAGCTCTTTTATAGGGAGCGTCAACCCGAAGTCAAGTTCTAGAACGTTGCACTCACTTTTCATTGGTTTCCCAGCTATGCTGTCAGAATAATGTTTGCTGATTGGTCGAAAATTTTAAAACGTACCCGAGTACTGTAAAAAAAACTCAAGATCTTGCTACCCTACGGAGCACCCATAAGGTGATTTTTTTTATACGTTATATGCAGCTATTTGTAGCAGGCCGTAATTAGACTAATCCACCCTTTGTCAATAAAGCCAACAAGAGAACAGGTTGCCCAAAGTTTGCTCAGGTACACGCCACAGCACAACCTTAAAAACACTCCAGCACAAATCACACTAGTGAATGACACAGCAAATCACAGCAATAAAAAAGACCCCTATGGGCAATCCAGCACCCAGACTACAGGTGCCAAAAGGCCCAGCCTGCCTAATAATGAACCCAAAATATACATACAACAAAGAAAAAGACACAAACAAAAAAGAAAATAAAACTAGCCAGCTGCTCCCACTAAACCCCGCTCCCGAGGCCACTAAGCCGGCTGGCTTGATAATACACGATACAACCTCAGATAAAACATATTAAAGCAACACCAGGGAGGTTTACAACCTGATCCTTAAAATTATCGACCCGTAATTCCACCTTGAAAACCCCTAAAGAACAGTAGTTTACCCCATGACTCACTGCCCCATTCAAACAAAAAAAAAACAGGTTTTTGGGGTAACCTTTAGGTCAGCTCTTCAAAACCAGGTATGAGGACTCTTCAGCTAATCAGTCCTCTAATTAGAAATCTAATTAGGGAGTTGCAGCGAAAACCTGCATACACACCGGCCCTTTGCGGATAAGATTGTTCACCCCTGAAACAAGCAAACAGAAAGGCTGCTACACTGCAAATTCAATATGCCCGCCGATGCTCCACCAAATCTATCAGGACCCTGCCTGTCTTTCCCGTGCCTGCTCCTTTGCCAATATGCCCTACCATCGGAGCATGCACAGCCATCTCGCCCCGGCTATGCCTCCTGTCCTAACTGCAGTTCCTATACCTGCCTATAATTGCCTGGCTACAATCCATTCCCCAAAATGAAATTAATGACCCAACGATCACAGCTAAGAATTCTATCCCCAAACCACTGGTCTTCCTCCCCAACCGAACGATCATTCACTGACCGTGGTAACTTATAAGGGTTGGTATGATGACCAGTGGTGGACCTCACCGAACGTTTAACTGGTCTCTACACCTCGGGGGGGACATAACCTCCTCCATTATACGAGGCCTACTTGTGGATGCTCTATTGCGACCCCTCCCACCAGCCCTGTCCCCGTAAAATCACAGAGTCCTCATCCGATTCCATTTTTGTTGCCCCTGTGGGCAACCCAGACTCAGGAGACATTACCAGAACATCTTCCCCTGACATAACAACCCCCTGTGGTACTGGACGCAACTCTGTTCGGTGAACTTGACGGACAACCCCGTCCCCCTCCATTGGAGTTGCAGAGTAAACTGCACCCTGATCTTGGGGACACCGAACTACCATATACAAACAGGCATCCCAATGATCCTGTATTTTACCTCGAACATGGTTCCGCAAACACACCAGCTGACCTTCATCAAACCCCTAATCATTAACCAACTCATTGTGTTTCCGATTTCGTGGTGTGGCTTGTTCCTCCAACTAAGCCTTCACATACTCTTGAAGCACCTGCAAACTTTCCTGATGGTTTTGTACCCATTCCTCCAAAGGTCCACCATACTGACTGATCCCGGCAGGAGCCTGAAGATAGTGTATCGGTAATCGAGGCTCACAGCCAGACCTTAAATAAAAAGGCATCATCCAGTCATTTGGTGGGGTGTAGTATTGTAAGCTTCTCTGCTGGAGGAAGTGTGTGAAGCAAATTGTGCAAAAAAAATATTAAAGCAACACCAGGGAGGTTTACATCTAGATCCTTAAAATGATCGACCTGCAATTCCACCTTGAAAATCCAATTACCATATAAAGGATACAAGATGTAAAGATGACAAATGACATGGCACACATTTGTTGTTTAGACTGTTGTGTCAGGTTAATTGAAAGCTGAAGGATCTTAGTGTTTACTAGTCTAAGTAACAGAATGTCTAAACACTGTGCTTGCCTTTATGGGTTTTTAAGCAGAACATATAGGTATAGAAACATATTAACATTACGTTTCACGATTCACTGACTGGAGAATAGGAGAATATACACATCAATATTACTACTTAAGTTAACTAACCCTAATCCCAACCCCTATTGGCATGGAGCCCGCCAGGGTTCAGGTGAGATATAAATCTGTAATCTGTATCAATGGTTTTGCTATCCATACCCACCCTATTAATGTTAGCTTCCCAGGGTTTCTTGTTAGACAAGCTCTGTGTCTCTCTATACCCCCATTTACTGCACGACTGATTGTCCATTTATAAAGAATCAAATAGGGTGAAAATGGTTTTAGTTTACAATTACTCTGGAAGGTGACCAGATTAAAAAAAACTAAATACCATGCCTACGTGTATGTAATCTCCATCACAGTCCCCATTTTCCCCATAATCCTCGTTTTGATAGTGCCAATTTGTGTAATGTGAGTTTTTTTTTTTTTTTTAAAAACTGTTATAGAAGAACATACTGGATGCCACATGTGTACAATTACCCCTTTCTAATTAGTGGGGTCCGTTGTGTCAGCTACAGCCTTTACTAACATACACATAAGTATACAGTCTTACAGCACTTTTGTTTTCCTTTTGTATTTAATGGTTTTCCATTTAGGGGGCAGCATGGTGGTGCAGTGGTTAGCACTGTTGCCTCACACCTCTAGGGCCCGGGTTCGAGTCTCCACCTGGGTCACATGTGTGTGGAGTTTGCATGTTCTACCCATGTCATCGTGGGGTTTCCTCCGGGTACTCTGGTTTCCCCCACAGTCCAAAAACATGCTGAGGCTAATTGGAGTTGCTAAATTGCCCATAGGAGTGTATGCGTGAGTGAATAGTGTGTGAGTGTGCCCTGCGATGGGCTGGCCCGCCATCCTGGGTTGTTCCCTGTCTCGTGCCCATTGCTTCCGGGATAGGCTCCAGACCCCCCGCGATCCAGTAGGATAAGCGGTTTGGAAAATGGATGGATGGATGGACAGTTTTCCATTTGAGGAATTAGCAAAAAACTGCAGTGCATGATGGGTAGGATCTAAAGGCTGCCTAACGCCCTTAATTTGTTTGCAATTTCGCCAGGTAGGCTACCTTCTTTAAACTGCGTTTTGCTAGACTACACATTTCGAGATGTTTTATTGTAGTCTTGGTAAATATATATATATAGTTTAGCCTAACCCAGCCACTTAAGGGAGCAAGCCAGCTCAGGTAGGTGCCAGTCCCAAGCCCGGATTAATGGAGAGGGTTGGCGTCAAGAAATAAAGAGAAATAAAGACAACTAATACTCCTAGTTTGCGAGATCTGACTGCAATGGCAGCACTGCTACAAGGGTGTGGATAAATCTATACAAATATCACCTGCATGCACATTACTTCTTTTACAATAACCAACTCCTGATCCATACTGTTAGTCGTGAAAAAAAAAACTATCGTGTACATAGAGGCCCTGTGTAAAAAGATAACTGCCAAGGAAAAGATCAAAAACATTTATTTCAAGGATACAAAGTTTTTATGGTCATGTACAGTGTACAGTGCAATTCTTATTTGATTAACTTGAATGTCTCCACAGACTAGACGATTAAACAAATAAAGCAGCGCAACATTACAGTAACTAATAACAAATAAACAAAGCTCACGAGTACTATTACAGTATTTATATCATTTATTTAAACTTAATTTTACCAGGTAAATTAACTACAAAGCAGTTACCACTGCTTTACCTGCTTCTCGGGAGAAATAGCAGATATACGTCATGTATGTGACTAAATTCTTAAGCCAATAAGGGCAAAGTTGTGTCGTAATGGAGGCGGATCCAGTTTGTGCAGCCGGTTAAAGACACTACGGGCATGTAAATGGAGAACGAAATTATAGTTATACCGAATCTCCTACACACAATACCAAGGTTACCAACTTTGGTCAGCTGACCGGAGTGAGACGTTCAATTCCCGTAAGATTTCTTTGCGCCAGCCTGAGAGTCTGAAAACACGTCACACCAGATGCATGAGAGATGGAAACCTGGGATATTCAGTCGAATCAGATCAAATATGATGCTAAGTTAGTACTAAGTTAAAATATGTTCCGGACTTGTAACATGCACCCATGATTTGGAACAGTCAGCAGGCTGTCTCTGGCCACGCCCCCTACACTCGGTCCGGCCCCTGGCTTTTCCTGAATTCTGATTCCTTTAGATAAACATTGACTTCATTGATATTGTTATTGATTTATCGACAGACCATCATACGTTTTAGACGTTATAATAACAACACTCTATTGATCCCCAAAGAGAGAAATTCTCTCCTTGCCTGCCCCCTCTTACTGTCCATGATACACAAGCACATATGTAGAAAAACGTCAGCTTGGAAGCCAAGGCTGGACTTAACCTACTCCTTAGGGTTCAACTGGAAACTGCCCCATGGCCGAGCGGTCTAAAGCCTCCTGCGCAGCGAAAATGGCCTTTCAAAGTAAGGGGTATTCTGTTCTCCGAAGTAAGGCGTGGGTTCGAATCCAACTTCCGACAAAAGTTCTTCAATCGCTACAGCAGAATTTGAGCCACTGATCGGCTTTAATTGCTTTGTTTTATTTTTGCGTTTCAGGCAAAACTACATAACACTTAAAGACACTACGGGCATGTAAATGGAGAACGAAATTATAGTTATACCGAATCTCCTACACACAATACCAAGGTTACCAACTTTGGTCAGCTGACCGGAGTGAGACGTTCAATTCCCGTAAGATTTCTTTGCGCCAGCCTGAGAGTCTGAAAACACGTCACACCAGATGCATGAGAGATGGAAACCTGGGATATTCAGTCGAATCAGATCAAATATGATGCTAAGTTAGTACTAAGTTAAAATATGTTCCGGACTTGTAACATGCACCCATGATTTGGAACAGTCAGCAGGCTGTCTCTGGCCACGCCCCCTACACTCGGTCCGGCCCCTGGCTTTTCCTGAATTCTGATTCCTTTAGATAAACATTGACTTCATTGATATTGTTATTGATTTATCGACAGACCATCATACGTTTTAGACGTTATAATAACAACACTCTATTGATCCCCAAAGAGAGAAATTCTCTCCTTGCCTGCCCCCTCTTACTGTCCATGACACACAAGCACATATGTAGAAAAACGTCAGCTTGGAAGCCAAGGCTGGACTTAACCTACTCCTTAGGGTTCAACTGGAAACTGCCCCATGGCCGAGCGGTCTAAAGCCTCCTGCGCAGCGAAAATGGCCTTTCAAAGTAAGGGGTATTCTGTTCTCCGAAGTAAGGCGTGGGTTCGAATCCACCTTCCGACAAAAGTTCTTCAATCGCTACAGCAGAATTTGAGCCACTGATCGGCTTTAATTGCTTTGTTTTATTTTTGCGTTTCAGGCAAAACTACATAACACTTAAAGACACTACGGGCATGTAAATGGAGAACGAAATTATAGTTATACCGAATCTCCTACACACAATACCAAGGTTACCAACTTTGGTCAGCTGACCGGAGTGAGACGTTCAATTCCCGTAAGATTTCTTTGCGCCAGCCTGAGAGTCTGAAAACACGTCACACCAGATGCATGAGAGATGGAAACCTGGGATATTCAGTCGAATCAGATCAAATATGATGCTAAGTTAGTACTAAGTTAAAATATGTTCCGGACTTGTAACATGCACCCATGATTTGGAACAGTCAGCAGGCTGTCTCTGGCCACGCCCCCTACACTCGGTCCGGCCCCTGGCTTTTCCTGAATTCTGATTCCTTTAGATAAACATTGACTTCATTGATATTGTTATTGATTTATCGACAGACCATCATACGTTTTAGACGTTATAATAACAACACTCTATTGATCCCCAAAGAGAGAAATTCTCTCCTTGCCTGCCCCCTCTTACTGTCCATGACACACAAGCACATATGTAGAAAAACGTCAGCTTGGAAGCCAAGGCTGGACTTAACCTACTCCTTAGGGTTCACCTGGAAACTGCCCCATGGCCGAGCGGTCTAAAGCCTCCTGCGCAGCGAAAATGGCCTTTCAAAGTAAGGGGTATTCTGTTCTCCGAAGTAAGGCGTGGGTTCGAATCCAACTTCCGACAAAAGTTCTTCAATCGCTACAGCAGAATTTGAGCCACTGATCGGCTTTAATTGCTTTGTTTTATTTTTGCGTTTCAGGCAAAACTACATAACACTTAAGAGGTGCAGGATGATCTGTCTTGCTCTCGCGAGGTTTTTGTACGACGTGACATGGTGACATAATGCAGCGGACGATAAAAATCTAACCACAATGCATTGCGTCAGGACCAGAATGTATTGCTTTAAGCCAGCGCTGTATGTGGGTACATGAAGTGGAAAGCACCCAATAACAAACATAACATTTAAAAAAAATCTACAAACTAGTGGGAATATAAAATAAAATAAATGTGTCTGGGCAAATTGGTAAGTTAAATTAAATCGTTTTAAGCAGTGTTAAGCAGTGTGTGGTTTTAAACACGAGTAGCATGTACCGTGTTGACGGCGCATGAACGTATCTTGGCAGCACATGTAAAACTTAGATTTGCAAGCGGGATGTGAAACAGCATTTAGGTGTTTAAAACAGCAATAGAGTGCGTGTTTGTTCACGCAGTTACAATGTTTAGTTGTTATTTCTGTGGAACATCAGTGCAAACCCTTAGGGAACATGTTTTACATGTCAAACTTCACCGTCATGAACCACGATGCGTGTTCAAGTGTGGCGCTACAGATTGCCACAATACGTTTCGTTCATATGGGGAATTTAAGGCTCATTTTTACCGTAAACATAACACAGATTCATATATTGATACTACAAATGCCCTTACGGTGTTTACGTGTAATATGTCTATGTGCCAGCGCCAATGTCGCGATGTCAGATCACTAACAGCTCACTTAAAGGAACATATAGCCGAAGGACGTGTTGTGACATGTCCGGTGACAGGATGCGACCATACGTTCACTGTGAGATCGTCGTTTACAGCCTACATGTCCAGGAAACACAGACAATGTTCTGTGGACAGTATAAGAGATCTTTATAAGGAGACAGTTTCTCAGTTTCTTGAAACTGAACCGTTAGTTACAGGCCCTACAGAGAGATTTAGTGAGACTGATGAAGGTGAAGTCCATCTTACAGAAAATTTCAGTGACCTTTTTCTTAGAAATATTTCTCTTTTCTACTTGAAATTACATGGGCAGTTTCTTCTGCCAGCATCAACTATACAAAATATTATTGAAGAGATGCTAAGCATACATGAACTAGGACAGACATATACTTTGAATAAATTAAGTGCATTCCTGAAAAGTGACTTAACTGAATTAACAGATGAGGTTATTGGTAGTATATGTGATGTTGTGAAGGAATCTGACCTTTTCACCATTAGTCATGAAGGACCAATGAGAACCAATTTTTCAAGAACTAGGGCTTTTAAACAGATGTTTAGATACATAGAACCTGTAAAGTTGTACTTAGGAAGGGATGAAACAAGGTCACAGAGGTTTGCCTACTATGTTCCATTGAAAGACACTTTGAGACATTTACTGGAGTCAGACTTATGGCAGAATTGTGCTGCACAGGGTACATACGTACCATACACTGATGTGCTTTGTGATGTCAGTGATGGTCAGGTATATAAAAACAATGAGTTCTTTTCTCAAAACCCATCATGTCTAAAACTAATTCTATATCAAGATTCTTTTGAGGCGGTGAACCCATTAGGTTCAGCAAAAAGCAGCACAAAGTAGTAGCTGTATATTTGTCTCTGGCTAATTTACCACCTCATCAAGTACAGACCACATGTCACTTGTAATGCTGTGTCAGGAAAAAGACTTCAAACACTTTGGCCATGACAAAGTTTTCTCAAGGCTCATTGCAGACTTAAAAGACCTGGAAGACAATGGAATAACGGTGGCAGAGGAAAAAGTTAAAGGGACTGTTTTGTGCATTGCAGGGGACAATTTGGGGTCTCATAATATCGGTGGATTTACAGAAAATTTTAGTTTTTCTGAATATTTCTGCAGGTATTGCCGGACAACCCGAACAGATTTTCAAACAGATCCAAATGCATTTTACAGTCTGAGGAACAACAAAACGTTGAAGGTATAATATCTGAGTTTTAATTCATTGAATTACTTCGATGTTTGTATGCCTGGCCTGCCACCTTGTTTAGGCCATGACATTTTTGAGGGTATCCTTTCCTATGATTTAGCCCTTTACCTGAAGTACTTCATCAAGCAGAAAAAGTGGTTCACTTATTCAATTCTGAATAGACGCATTAAGAAATTTAAGTACAGTGGCTCTGATGTGTTGAGTAAGCCATGTGCAGTAAACTCCAATGGAGTAAAGCTTTATGGTCAGGCTGTTCAGAACTGGAATTTTCTAAGACTTCTTCCTGTGATCATGTGTGACAAGGTGAAAGAGCCCACAGATGATGATTGGCAGTTGACCCTTCAGCTAAAAGACATTGTGGAGCTGATTTGTGCACAGAAAATTTTATTGCCAGAGGTTGCATACCTTGACGTTCTTATCCAAGAATATCTTGCTTGTAGATTTTCTTTCTTTCCAGGACATAGGTTAAAGCCTAAGCATCACTACTTGCGACACTACCCTGCACTGATTTTAAAGTTTGGTCCTTTGATCAGGTTGTGGACAATGCGATTTGAAAGTAAATAAGGCACCATGGCAACAACAGTCAGAACAGCATCCAGTTCACAGCTAGTTTTAAAAATTGCTTTAACGCAGAGTGATTACAGGAAATAGGTGTACTGCTTAATATTAATTAAATTATTAAAATGTGCTAATAATAGACATATTTGTCAGTCAGACATTGTGCTTTTTAAAGAGCAGAAGGGATACATTAAATTACGATTATATTGTCCTTACTGTATATATTTTTACATTTTTCCCCTCAATGATATAAATATTTTCCCCCCTGACATATAATCAGTGTAAGCACACAAACACATTGGCCGGTTATCCTATTCATTCAGTTCCACGGACAGTGACCTGTGTTACTGTGCTGTGACATCTGGTTCCTTCATTGGCTCTGTATATTTCTATAAATGACTAAATGGCTCTGTTGTAGAAATTTCCAGCCAGAGACTTGGTTCCTATATAACGAGAAGATTTTATTTTTACTCGGACTGAGAAGCTACAGAAAATCATCTCTGCATGTGATCTCCCCTTTACTGCTCAAGCAGAGCACACGCACATCAGCAAGTGTCAAGGCAGCAAGTGCATACAAACAACTTCTCAGGACAGTTATAGGGCCTTCAGGAGGAACCAAACTGCTGCCTCATTCAGAGATACCATTGTCTAAGACTTGCACTAAAACATTCTGAGCACTTGGGCATATTTAAACAAAGTAGTATGGCACCTGTGTCAGAATCCATCCCTGCCTTGTCCTGTTCACATGTCACTGGCCATCCTATTCTCTCCTCTGTCTTGTACCCCTTAGCCCATAGTGTGTTTGCCTGCTCATAAGGCCACCATGTGGCTTAACGGGTCAAGTGGTTCCTGACTCCCCTTTTAGTTGTGGGTTTTGAGGATATCACAGGGTCTGTGTTTTCATGATTGTCCCCCAGGCCACCATGCAGCTCAGCCCAGGATTCTCCACCCATTCTACCTTTACTCCTTCAGCCGCATACACGAGTCAGGCCTAGGTTATTCAAATTTCGTCCTGCCAAATTTACTGGACAGGAAGTGTACACTGCAAATGAATATGTGAATACTCCAATACCTACATCTTTACAAGTTACATTAAGGGGTTTGGTACAGTAAATGGTTGTGAGGTGGGATTTCTTCTTGATGTCTGTTTGTAGCCCGTCCACCAGCAGCTGCTGCTGTATTTATCACACCAAGCAGGGAACGTATATTGCTAAGTTTTTCTTAGTTCAATTACACTTGACTAAGCTAATTAAGCTGGCTATGTTGTTTACATTCAGAAGGATGCCGCCATATTGGGTTATACACAGATGCCACAATAGCTCACACTCACATTCCCTCTTCATTATTTTTCTAAATACACTCTATCCTGCCTTGTCACCTGCAACAAGATCTCACTCCCTGTATCGAGTAAAGTCTTTCTAATGGTTGAGCAGATTTCTGCTTCTCTCCTAACCATGGACATCCAAAGTAAGATGAAGCAAAATGTTAGGGAATTTGACAACACATGGTTACTCTTTTGGTAACAGTGACTTTGGTTTTATTTTGATAGATGTAAACCACATAATATGGTCTTAACCTTGTTTTCTGTCCTAAAAGCAAACTTTTGTGTTACAGGAGAAAAGTGCACAGCTGCTCAGATCAACCCCAGCTAATCAGCGCATATGGGAATCTTTTCAAAATACCATGTGAGTCTAAATACCATCTAAAGTAATATAAGCTCTTTAGATGACGCTCAAATAATCAATTCCCATCAACTTGGTGTCAGAACACAAACTCGGTGGCAAAAAAGTGAAGCACAACAGACTAAGTTGTGAAAATGAAATCTGCATGTGATGAAAGGGCATGTGACAGTATCTCGATGATTATAATATCAGATCAAACGGAGTTGGCGGTATGGCCACACTGCTGGTCCCATGTCAGTAGGGTATAGCACACCCCTGGGCCCGGATACCACTAGGATGTCACTGGTGTACCACTGTGCCGTCAGAGTGTGGTGTGTCACTCCACAGTGTTGGCAGGATTGCTCTTCTCCCTGCGGCGCCACCATACGCACACGACGGTCATCTGTGGTACTGCAGAACTGAGATGTATCGCTGAACATGGTAGGACGCCAGTCGTCATCAGTCCATGCCTCCCAGTGACTACACCACTCCAAACGCAACCGTTTCTGTGCTATTGTGAACGGCAGCCTATGCATGGGACGGTGAACCCGTAGTCCAGCTGATGCCAGTCATCGTGACACGATGATATAGGGTGTTGTAGAGAGTCCAGTAGCTGTGTCCATATATCAGGCGCAGGTGTCATGGGGATCTGTGATGCTTGGAGCACAATCCAACGATCCTTCCTTGGCGTGGTCTGTCTTGGATGACCAGAAACTTCACGACGTGTGTGGATGCCTCACGTGCCCATTGGTTTCAATATCAGGCGACTGATATCCGCATGGCCCACATGCAGTTGCACCATATGACCACCTGGCTTCATGCAAACCCGCAATGCAACCCTATCAAACTCCGTCAAGTGCTGTTAACTGGCTAATGTGACTACGAGGCATCCTGTGTCTGGTAATTAAACATGCCAACTCCTTGCAATTCTAATCATTTACATATCCATCACTGGTCTGCACGTGTACCAAATTACATCTAAATTGGATAGTTCTGGGTTTTCAACTTTTTTTTCCCTGAGTGTATATGCCCTTCACTGATGAGAAATTCATCAACATCTAAGTCCTACATTCATGTACAATGCATATTAAATGAATATTTTGTCACTATTAGTCTTGATGTATCATTCTTTGAATGCACTCAATTGAATCATGGACAGTGGTTCCACATGGTAAAAAAATGAATATTCTGAAAAGGAAACATCCTTCTTCGGTTGATACATTCACTTTGTATTCTGAGAAGGTTTTTCCCTTGATTGCCTTGTACAGTATGTCTAGTGTGTTTTTTGGTATGAATGTGGCATTAATCATACAATGAAAAAAACACTGACTTGTAGTGAACATGTAAAACAAAAACATGCAGTGTCATCTATCCATTTTTCAAACCGCTTATCCTATTGGGTCACGGGGGGTCCGGAGGCAGGGAACAACCCAGGATGGGGGGCCAGCCCATCACAGGGCTCACTCACACATGCACACCTATGGTTAATTTAGCGACTCCAATTAGTCTCAGCATGTTTTTGGACTGTGGGGGGAAACCGGAGTACCTGGAGGAAACCCCACGACGACATGGGGAGAACATGCAAACTCCGCACACATGTGATCCAGGCGGAGACACGAACCCGGGTCCCAGAGGTGTGAGGCAACAGTGCTAACCACTACACCACCATGCCGCCCCCATGCAGTGTCATATATAACTGAAATAAGAAATGCTGGATTGCCTGAGTTGCATGCGTGTGTGTTTTTTAATATGGGCAACATGGTTCCCTGAGATGCCTCAGTGTTGCTCACCTCCATCTCTAACACACAGCCTCAGAAATTATTTTAAAACTACTGAAAGAAATAATTGGCTACACTGCAGCTCCACTGTTTTGTTTGGCACCCCTGCATGTCCTGCATTGTGTGGGGAAAAAAGTTGAAGGCTGTGTTACATACTGTAACACAGCTAGAATGCAAAAACACTTTATACTTCACATAAGATGGTGGACCTTATTGACAAAGGCAAATTTGTGTTGACCCCAGCAAGGCAGCTAGCGTACTTTGCATTTCTCACTTACCCGGATGTGACAATAAAGCGCTCCACTACAGTAAACCCTGCAGACAGCATTCCCCTGGAGGATGAGGGGCAGCCACATGAGTGTGTGGCAGAGTCTTTGGTTTACACTAAACTGAGAGCAGACTTGGAGAGCTCTCCCACTGAAAATAGCGAGATGGTTTTGTTTGTGGATGGCTCATGTTGGAGAGATGGGGATGCCTTGAAGGCTGGGTTTGCTGTAGTCCAGGCACAGGGTGATGATTTTCACACTCTCGTTTCAGAGCCAGTGGCACAACCCTGTTCCGCTCAATTAGTGGAGATAAAGGCTTTGACTACAGCGTGCCGGCGAGGACAACATAAGACAGTTACTATCTACACAGACTCTGCATACGCACACGGTGTATGCCATCTCTTTGGAGCAGTCTGGAAGCAAAGGGGCTTTCGCAAAAGTGACGGCTCCCCCATTCAGCATTATAATCAGATTTTGGAGTTGCTACACACAATGATGCGTCCCAAGCGTTTGGCTATTGTTAAGTGTCAGGCCCACCGCAAAGGTCGTGATTTTGTTATTCAAGGAAATGCAGCCTCTGATGCGGCAGCCAGGGCGGCTGCGCAGGTGAGTACTGCTGATCTTTTACCTATGGTGACTACAGAGCAGGTTTCTGATCTGGTGGCCCTGCAGGAGCGGGCGGGCCCCTATGAGGCCTCAGTGTGGCTAAAAAGGGGGGCCTCTAAGGATGCTAATGGTCTGTATCGCAACTATGAGGGACTTTTGGCTGCACCTCTGTCTCTGGTGAATATTTTGATAACGGATGCGCATGGTCTTGACCATTGCGCACGGGGGGAGGAGTTAAGGAAAATTACACAACAAACTGCAAGCAATGATGGATGCAAGGTTGTCAGAATGTGAATATGAGGTGTGCATTAAGAACAATGTACGCAAAGCAATCACGGCCCCAGTAGGGCACATTCCAGTGCCTGAGGGACCGTTCAGACACTTGTGGTGGACTATGTGGACATGGGAAAAACAGCATATGGAAAGCGATATATGCTTGTGATTGTGGACAGGTTCAGCAGATGGGTGGAGACAATACCGTCCAAGGACATGGGGGCGATGACAGTGGTGAAATTCCTGATCAGAGAGTCCGAGGTTTGGGATCCCAACTGAAATAAGCTCTGATAATGGAGCTGCCTTTGTGGGGAAAGTTAAAAGTTAGTGGTTTAACAGCTGAGAATAAAACAAAAGTTGGCATGTGTGTATCACCCTCAGTTGCAGGGTATGGTGGAGAGAGTGAATGGCACACTTAAGCAGAAGCTGAATAAGATTTGCACCACCATGAAAATGAACTGGGTGGATGCCCTGTCAACAGCCTTGATGGCATATCGGATGGAAACGCACAGGTGATGCATTTGTCTCCGCATGAAATGCTGACTGGGAGACCTATGCCTGGATCGACTTGAGGGGGCGTATAAGGGACCCAGCCTAGATCAGCTGGGGGATGAATTAAAGTTGTACATGAGGACTTTAACCAAAATACACAAAACTATTTCCAAACAGGAAAAGGAGAAAGCACAGAAAGAAGACACAGACCAGGAGGAGCCAGTCATCTTTCCCGGAGATAAAGTCTACCTGCGAGTGTTCCGGTGAAAGTGGCACGAGCCCCGACGAAAGGGACCCTTCAAGGTGACACGAGCCACAGCAACAGCGGTGCAGGTAGAAGGGAGTAATACGTGGTACCATTTGAACCACTGCACTAGAGTACCGCACGAAAGACAGAGTCACTGAAAACTACACAGAGGATGCAGCTGCCCTTGACTCAGATGGCCCTGATGGAGCTCCCAGAGGAGCTCCACAGCTTGGGGTGGAGTCAGTTTCAGGATCAGAGCAGAGTGAGGGCCAAGAGGGAGCATCGCAAGCAGACCAGCCACTCCAGACAGGACACGAAGCTGTGGGTTCTGGTACGGCTGACAGCAACGATGTTAGTGATGCTAATGATTTATCAGGCCCTTCAGGTCTGGGTGCACAGCAGGACCACAGGTCAGGTGAGCACAGGACAACTGACTTCACTGACTCAGCCTGGTCCTTTGATGCTGAATAACCTCTCAGATTACAGTGAGCGAAAGCGGAGAGAAATGGGGGGAGATATGGGAGTGAGGAGAGTGAGCAAATTTTAGAAGGATGCCCAGGATGAAGTAGACCTGGATGGGTTAGCAAAACGTACACTTGGAAATTGGTGGTATAAATGGGCTAAGTATACCGCCACTTCATTAGGGCAGGAGGGGTGTGTGTTGTGTGCAAGTCCTGACCCTTCAGTTAGGGTTGTCCCGTTCCCATACACTAATAAACAGTGTGAAGAATGGGAAATGGAGAGGAGTATGAGATTCTGGAAGAGTCTGTGTCAGGAGGGGCAGGCCCCTAAGAAAGTGCAGGCCCACATCTAACCAGACGGAGCGCATACCGTACTGCCCATATCAGCGTCTGATATATCAGGGAAATACTAAATATGCATAGAGGGTGGAAAAGCATTGTGGGCAGTTTAAGCCCTGGGAAGGAGGTCAGCAAGATATTATGGCGAACAAATTGAGTTTTTTTACAGCAAATTTTCCTCTCTTCATGTTGTCCCTACTGCGCAGATTAATCGTCCCATGTGCCTGCCAGCAAATATTGCTCCTTTACCTGCCGAATGCTGCCTAATTTTAATGCTGCAATTGAAAGGCTTCAAACATGATATGGGTGTGTGGGTTCTTACTAAAAAGTTATAATTCAAGTAGCCTCAATAACAGTCCATTTTGATGGCAGGTACCTGAAAGTACAACTCTGGAGGACCTTGAGAAGTGAAAGACACCTCTGCTTGACTTCATGGCCAATGCAGGTTGTCTGAGGCCTATCCGGTCAATAAGAGATGGGAATCTGCTGGAACATGACATTGTCACGTTTCAGGTCATCCACAGGGGTCAGGGTCCATTTCAGAGGTATTCTGTGTTCTGTTTACATGTACGTTAGTTAGGATCAGAATTTTATCCTTTGACCAACATGGATCAAGTTGCTATTATTTCTTTGAATATAAACTAATAAAGTAACCAGTAACACATTGATAATTAATAAGTGAGTTATAAACACTGTCTACATTCTGCGCCACCTGTTCTGCTTTGAGCCAATCACAATTACTGCTGACCAGATGGAAGATCTTTTCAGCATTCATCTGTCTCCAGAAGGTAGCAACAAGAGAGTTGCTGAGGAAATAGACTCTCCAGAAGGTAATGACCATCTCCAGGATGCAGAAGGTACTTTAATTGACCGTATAGTGTAGAAGTAAATGTTGTTTTTGTAAAACAAAATATACCTGTATAACAAAAAACACTGTAGCTAAAGTTAAATCCTCTTACTGGACAATCACCTATTTTAAATCGCTCTTCAGTTTTATCCGTTTTCCAAACCTCTTATCCTTCTGGGTCACGGGGGTCGGGAGCCCATCCCAGAAGCAATGGGCACGAGGCAGGACACAACCCTGAATGGGGTCAAGCCCATTGCAGGGCACACTCACACACCATTCACTCACACATGCACACTTACGGGCAATTTAGCAACTCCAATTAGTCTCAGCATGTTTTTAGACTGTGGGGGAGAACCGGAAAACCCAGAGGAAACCGCACGATAACATGGGGAGAACATGCAAACTCCACACACATCTGACCCCGGCGGAGACTTGAACCCGGGTCGCAGAGGTGTGAGGCAACAGTGCTAACCACTGCACCAGCATGTCGCCCCATCCTATTAAGCTTATTGTTCAGAATTAAAAATGGGGTTATTAAGAAAGAGTAGCCTCCTATAAAATAGCCCAGCACTCCTCCCTCCAGGCCAAGAATATTTTCTTTATGGTCCAGTTCAAAATAATATCAACTGCAGAAATACGGAGCACATGTAATTTATCTGTATTTTAGATGGTAGACGAGTGGCTGGGTGACGTCGTGGCTGGATGACTTGCAGTGTAGCTTGTTATCTGTGCGTTCTGGACAGGCTGCTGACTTCTGATTACTTTTGCCATTTGGTTCGATGTTACGTCATTTCCAGGTGTGTCGGTGCCCAGTATGAAGCTAATCGCCGCATTATAGTTATGAAAAGAAGACAGAATAGCAAAGAAATTGAGGCAGAATTAATTCAACAAAGTATTAAAAATATTACTCAAGTAGATGAATCGCTTCTTGAGACTGAAGGCGACTGTATTTGCACGAACGAGCGTCGAAAAGAAATGCATTATTGTCGCGTTTAAATGAAATAGTAGTAAGTGTCACATTTGCGACGTATTACAGGAGGATGTTAATCTTAACTTTGACTGTAAAATATCATAATAAACAAGAAATGTGAGTTTTTAGTCTGCTTAAACAAGACTACCGATGTTACAGCGAGCGGACGCTGCTGCCGCGCAGGAGAAGCGAAGCGACATTGCCTTTAAAATGAGAGATTACATTCCGTGGCAGGGGGACAGTTTACAGCACGACACCGGCATTAGGCAGCAGGATGGGTGGGTTAGGTGATCTCCCAGACTGAAAGGGATTCTGGGGACTCAGGGGACAGTGTCGCCCTGAGGGACTGAGGGCCACGTCAGAGGGGGCCTGATGTAGAGGGGCCCAGACAAGGGATGGCTGATGTAGAGGAGCCAGGTGTGGAGGTGCCACATATTGAGGAACCCTGGTGATCACACTACAGGGGGCCAAATGTTGGTGGGCCAAGAGGAAGTGGCTGGGGAGTAGAAAGCATAGATGTCTTGGAGGTGGGTAGACTACAGAGATTTATGCACCCCGGGATTCCCTCAAGTGCCTCTCAGATCTAGGATGGCCAATACTCGGTCCTCCCCAGGAGTGAGAGGATGCAGACTGGCTCCCCCCAGCCCTCCTCACCGGCTCCCTCCAAAGAGCTGTAGCCCTCCTTTTGGTGATGCCGACATCGTCCCTGCACTTCCCCCTCACACCCTCTGCCATGCGGCAGCAGCCATGGCCCACAGAATGTATCTTTTTCTTTGATCTCTTGCTATTTTCCTGGCATATTTTTGTGTTTTGCTAACATGCATCATGGTACAGGAAACGTACCCCAGAGCAGGACTGTAGACTAAACCATTTTCAGGAAGGGTAGGTGTGCTTGGGGTGAAAAATAACTTTAAATTAATTGATGAGATATATTAATTTTATCTGTATTATTTTGAATAAATACAGCCCCCCCGCATATTTATGACTGACCCACAAACTCACACACTGTCCACGGATGAGAACAGCGCAGACCCTGCACAGTGAAGGTTGGCAACTCCTTCCAATTTTATAGCCCAAACCACAAGTAAAAGATACCCAAAATCAGACCCTTCATAAACTTTTCTATCTCCAAAAATACTCCATAATGCTGCTTAAAATTAAGCAATGCACGCACAAGTTAAAGCTCTTTTCTTTGTAATGAATGAGGAAAGAAATAGTTTTGGATAAAGAAATGAATTAGTCTTTTTTTTCATGTGAGCATCCTCCTGCAGCATTTAAATATGGAAAAGTGGCTGATGGATGGACCTGTATTAAATTTGGGTGGGCCTGAGTGAAGCTCATTACCCTACATTTTCTTATATAGGCTTAGATATTTACAACATGGTGACTGCAACAATAATACACCCACGACTGTGGTGTTCTACCTAAAGAGCACCACTAGAGGGAGCTCACACATTCTGTCGTACTTGCCACAGTAACAGCAGTGATGTGCAGGAACAGAGTTAGAAGCCGGTAATACATATAAAAAATGTAATTTCATTAATCTGAATGGGTGGGCCCAGCAGAGCTCACCCAGGCCTATCTATAGCTCTGCCTCTGCATCAGTCCATCTCTTTGCAGTCCAAATTGTACATCTACCAAACTGGACAGAAAATTTACAACCATTCTGTTTGGTGGTCAGATTTAAGGAATGTCACATTAGTAAATTCACGTTCTACATGAACATCTGAAATTGCCAGAGACAAAATCGGCAGTACAGGCAGACCAATGTCTTTGAAACTCCTTTTTCCTTCAGCACCCTCATACTGCAAAACCTCAGTCCAAAATTCTCCATGTTGGTCTTCTCTTTGAAACTGCAACAGGAGAGCTCTCTCCACTGGTTTTATAATTCACGAAGGGAACAGGAAAGGCCCTCTTTTGGTAGGCTGCCTACTGCAGGCTCTCTTACCCGGGGATGAGGCATCTCCAGCTTACTCAAGTGACTCTGGAAATTGCATATGATACTGTGTCTGGAAGCAGTCCATGCTGCGCTTAGGAATGACGTCTGTTTTGGTGTAGAATTGAATGTGGAATTTACTGTAAATACCTAGCAAAAAAAAAAAGCTGCCAGAAAGGTATTGCAAAATTGCTGTTAATCACTGTAAAACCCCCAGCTCCATGGGTGTCCCTACAGGTGGCTGCCCTTTGCTGCCAGGTTTGCTGTTACCTTTGTCTGTGCCCGTGTGTCAAGTAGAGCAAGATGGGGTAGGTGAAAAGAGAATTTCCCCAAGGGGAGTAACAAAGCATCTTCATTTCATTTAGAAAATAATTACAAAATGTCTTTTACAGGTTTTGTCCTATGTAAATTACAGCAATTGTCTTTTTTAAACAGAAAAATAACAATTAACTGTAATCTAGTTTAAAATATTATCTTGTATTCTATTCAAAATATAGAAGTTACCTAGCAACTGGAATTGGCAATAAATGCTATTAATACTCCACAATACTGAATGTTGTTGTAGAATGCTTTCCAAGTTAATTTTTGTATTTTACATTTGCAGCTATGCAATCTATGCATATTGTTAAGTGGTTTAAATGAGACTAAGACGAAAATGACAGCCTGAGACAGAGACCCACACAGAGCAAACTCACATTAACTGGAATGACATTAACTTGAAAATTTCAGGATAATCTTAAGAACATAAGAACATAAGAACTATACAAACGAGAGGAGGCCATTCGGCCCATCAAGCTCGCTTGGGGAGAACTAAACTAATAGCTCAGAGTTGTTAAAATCTTATCTAGCTCTGATTTAAAGGAACCCAAGGATTCAGCTTGCACTACATTATCAGGAAGGCTATTCCATACTCTGACTACACGCTGTGTAAAGAAGTGCTTCCTTAAATCCAGCTTGAAATGTTCTCCCGCTAATTTCCACCTATGGCCACGAGTTCGTGTATTTAAACTAATGCTGAAGTAACTGTTTGGTTGAACAGCATCCAAACCTGTTAGAATCTTATATACCTGGATCATGTCCCCCCTCAGTCTCCTTTGCTTGAGACTGAACAGATTTAGCTCAAGTAACCGTTCCTCGTATGACATTCCTCTAAGACCAGGAATCATTTTTGTGGCCCTACGCTGCACCTTTTCTAAGGCCACAATGTCCTTTTTAAGATATGGTGACCAAACCTGCACACAATATTCTAGGTGAGGTCTCACCAAGGAATTGTATAATCTTAGCATTACCTCCCTTGACTTAAACTCCACACACCTGGAGATATACCCCAACATCCTATTGGCCTTTTTTATTGCTTCCTCACACTGGCGAGAATGGGACATGGAAGCATCAACATACACACCAAGGTCTTTCTCATGATCAGCTACCTTTATTTCAGTGACACCCATGAAATACCTGTACTTTATATTTCTGCTCCCTAGATGGAGTACCTTACATTTATCTTCACACCCGTTAACCACTTGATGGAATTCAACTTAGTCAGAGTTGCAACAAAGTCAAGTATTTTATGAATAACTATGAATAAAATGACAGCCTGAGACAGAGACCCACACAGAACAAACTCACATTAACAGGAAAGATGACATTAACATGAAAATGAGTTGCAACAAAGTCAAGTGTTTTTAAAACTGACCATATTCTAGGCTTAAAGGCCCAATTTGAAATCAGGACTGGACATAGAAATCTATTCAGAACAACATTACATTAATGTTAGAATAATGTTATATTTTTTGCTGGTCTGTGTTAATGTAATACAACAACTCTGTTCTAATAGCTCCCTGTTACTTTAATGCTGCATGTGTGTGTAATTTATAGCAAGTTAGGCAAGCTACAGATTCAACCATTAAACTGCATTTTCATTCCACATTTTTTGACAGTTCTGTCCAAAAACATATTCCACCAAATCAGCCGTAACAAATTCCAATAACTTCAACCTTCAAATGTATTAAAGTTGATCTTTTTCAGTGTGTTCCTAAATCTTACGGTATAAGCAAAAGGTATAAATAAAAGATTAAGAACAATTTCCATTCGAATAGTGGAGAAGAGTCCTCATCTTTTGTACATGTGTCATGCTCAGAGTCCATCAATCGCCTGAGGAGAGAGGAGATGTGAGGATTGACTGAGTTGTTCTTCTCAGGCATCGTCCCACTTCTTTGGTTTACAGTCTTCATGCTGCTGCTTGGATTGATTCCAATGAAACAGTTGAAACCGCAAAATCACATGAATAAAACTTACGCTGACCCTCACTGAAGCAGCCTGGTATCTGTTTCATACCTCACTTTACAACACACAGGACTTTTTTTTTAACAATTTAAAGGCACAAGTTATTTTACTTCATGGCCAACCCATGTTTGCTAGTTTAATGGCAGAAAAATAGTCAAAGCCAGGCGCCTGGTCCACAAGGGTTGTACTCAGTCACTGGTGTATTTAGGGTGTAAACATGCTATAAACTAATTTTTTCAAACAATTTCTTTAAGAGCTACATGCGCTTGCACCTTGGTGAATTGCTATTATAATGGTGGACTTGCCAGGTAGAAGAAAAGAATAGAGGTCTGCATTCCCGTGGAACCGATGGCAATAAAGTGCTATCAAAAGTTTCATTTTTGAATGTGGGAGCATGGGGGGGGGGACAAGTGATATGTTTACAGGAAAAAAGAATTAAAACAAATGTATTTTTTTGTTATCAAACAATTATTTATTTGCATGAGTGAATAGAAAATTACATTAACTCCCTATAACGCCACATGTATCATATTTAAGACCTCTACGTCAGTAATACGATTATCCCTTTCCTCAAAAACCTGGTGTATATAATGATATACCTGTATTCTGCCCTCTGGTGGATGACCTATGTAGTTCAGATGGAAAACGTCTTTTTTTTTTCAAGAATCACTGACGGCTGCAAACACGTTGTAGCCGGCAGGATTTTCATGGGATAAGAAGTCCTATTTTGGGAACAGTTACAGTAAGCGCAATGTAGCGAAAATTAATTATATTTCAAAATGAGTCTTTATTAGTGTGAACTAACTAATAATAACTTAATATATCATGAAATATTTTATAGAAAAACGTGCTGAAAATGTGTGTATCAAATATGATACTACGGGTATGAAAATGTATTATATTTGTCAGTGCATCAGGTGTTGTTTTAGTCAATTTCTTGATTAAATTTTATACCATAATACAAACAACAATTAATATATAACCGGTACGAGTAGCGACCATATAGCTGAAAAGGGGACCTTTATTTTGATACCCCGAGGGGATTTTTATGATGATATGGGGCGCGGTATTCCATCAGATTTATACCCGCATAATCTCGCGATTCGAATCGAAGTACTGTTTGGTCTTGGAGGTTTCTTGGGAAGAGGGAGTGCGGCAAGTAGCCTAGTCTTCCTCTGGATAAGGCGGACCACTCTTCGTGAAGTTTTGGGGCATTGATGGTGAGGGACGAACGCATTTGCCCAAAGGCACAAGGGGGTGAAGTCGTGTATCCAGAACAAGATTGTTTGCAAAGACAAGGTATGGGTTTTATCTTTTTCCTAACATAGTTAATTGCTATTGAGTCGGACATAGTTTTAATTATTGACTGACGCGATGGTAATATATAAAAGAGCGACCGGAGGTGAAAACCTGATCGGCTGGTGTGAGTGCGGGTCCTCTGGAGGTAGATAAACGCTTTTGCTGTGTGGGATACATGTTGGTTTTATGTTTATTATGAGGAATGGAGTGTGGGTTTTGTAATTTCTGTTTTGGCATTTGCAGGAAACCGCAACCTTTGGGGAAAGTTGTACCCACTGTTTCTCTTCCCCTCTTTTAGGGCGCAACGTATATACTGCCTTTGTAAAATTATCTGCGAACGATACACATGTATAACTCCGCTGAGACCGTGGACTTTCTCGGGTGACTCTGTCCGTACCCTCTAGCAGGCTGTCCCTGGGCTTATTAGTTGGAGCCTGGGACCAGTGCTCTGACGACCCCAGTGTGCGTATTGGAGTGGATTTGCTGTGCGCTGTCGGTATTGGTTTTTATTTTGTTCTGCAGTGAGGACTATTTTGTTGTTTTGAGTATATGGTATTTTGATTTGTTTAAACCAGGGGTGCTAATCGAGCAATAGGGTCCCAGCCTGCTGTGAGGATATCTCTGGCTGCCCAGTGGCGCGGGCCGGGGTTTTAAACTACCTACTGGGGGATATACTTCACCAGTGGAAACATCAACCAGGTCACCGGGAGTTATTGAACCCTCCCCTTTTTGTTGCGATTGTTAATAAAACCAATAAATACTTTTATGATCCAGCCCTAATCTCTCCTGTGTGCTCGCTTTGGATACCGCTTGATTAGGGGGGTACTCGCTCAAGGTCACAAATATAATACTCAATTTTAAGCTTGATTATTTCTTCCAGTATTCGTTTTGAGAATTTGACGTTTATGCTGTTTTGTCTTGTTTGTCTGTTTTGTCCATGCGGGGCGACGGAACACCAGCGACGTCCATTGTGTCCGTGTGATTCACTTTTACTCTCGCACCATGTTTTGTCTTGTTTATAAAGAATTACGGCAGGATAGCTGTGCAGAATCTTTATTGAATGACACGGAGTTTATGTTGTACTCCGTACAGGCAGGTAGAACTACTCCGACTGAGTCTCAGCGAGTATGCATAAACAGATCACGTGTGCATTAACCAATCAACATAAAGCTTCTATTTAACACGTACACATCATTTAAATAATCAATTCTGTGTCTAACAAATTATGCAATATTTTCTGCACGAATATTACACACTCTATGCAGGATTTTGTATTGTATTAACTGTAAACTGGAATTTCTAATCAGTTTATAGGTTTTTAAACATATCTTAGACCAGAAATTGTGGTCCCAGCTGACTGATAGATCTTCCACCCATGTTGCAATGAGTCATCCATTTTAGAAAGTGTCCTGTATATTTTAGACAGTAATTTGGGGGGTTTCAGATTAAGGAATTCTGCCACACTTTGCGGTATTTGTAATTTGATTTGATTAGACCTTATTTTTTTTTTTACTATAGATTTAACTTGTTGATATTCTAAAAATCTATTCTTGCTAATCCCATATTGTTTAATATGTCAAAGGGAATAAAGTCTATTCCTTCAAATATATGTTCCAAGTATTTAATACCTTTACAACTCCAATCTGGGAAGTTTATCAATTATTGTTTAGTAGTACATCAGGGTTGTTCCAGATGGGAGTACGCTTGCATGGGATTAATGAAGACTCAGTCATTTTTAGAAACTCCCAGCACGCTGTCAGAAAAGAGCTGATACTGATGCTTTTGAAGCATTCCTGTCGTTTTGATGTTTGAGCTAATGAATGGTAAATCCGAAATCTCTATCTTATTGCATAGTGCCTGTTCTACGTCTGGCCAAGGCTCATCTAAGAGGGTATGTTTTAACCACCCTGAGATGTTTTGGAGCCTGTTGGCAAAGAAATAGTGGTGAAAGTTAGGCCGATCTAGTCCTCCTTTATCCTTAGTCCTTTGCAGTGTTTCTAAGCTAATACGTGGGGGTTCATCTGAATTCCTCTGGAAAGATAGCGGAGTCCAGAGATCTAAACCAGTCAGGTGATGTTTTGCTCGGGATCATTGCAAATAAATAATTAGTTCTTGGCAAAACCATCATTTTTATTGAGGCATCCCTTCCCATAAGTGATATGGGTAGGGACTTCCACCTAACCAGATCATCCGCTACTTTCTTTAAAAGTGGGAAATGGTCTAGTTTAGTTGAATCTGCCAGCCTAGGTGTAACATTAATTCCTAAATATTTAATATCTCCAGACTACAGTGGAGAGGAAGAATTATTCTGGAAGGAGCAATTAATTGGAAGAACTGTAGATTTTAACCAGTTTATCGAATAACCTGAGACTCTTGAGAAAGAGTTTATTAATGTAATTACCTCAGAAAGAGTGGTTTGTGAATGCTGGAGAAAAAGTAACACATCATCCGCATAAAGTCTTACCTTATGTTCTACATTCCTGCATTTAATGCCTTTAATCACTGTAGCCTGTCTAATTGCTGCTGCTAGTGGTTCAATAAAAATCGCAAACAATGAGGGGGATAGAGGACATCCGTGGCTGGTGCCCCTCTTGAGACAGAAACTGGAGGATGTTTAGTCATTCGTCCTGACGCATGCTGTTGGTGAACTATATAATATTTTTAACCAGTTTATGAAAGAGTTTCTGAAACCAAATTTGCATAAAGCTGCAAATAAAAAATTCCAGTTACTGTAACTCTATCGAATGCTTTTTCTGCATTTAGAGACAGTATTGTAATTTGAAGGTTTTTATTGCATGAATAGTCTATGTCTAGATTAAGTAATCTACGTGTATTTGTTGATGAGTGCCTCCCTTATGAAACCAGTTTGGTCAGGATGAATTATGAGAGGGGTTAACTTCTCTATTCTTTTTGAGAGAGCTTTGCAGATTATTTTAAGGTCAACGTTTATAAGGGATATTGGACGATTGTAAGGGAGAGGATTCCCTTACTATTTTATTGTAATTGATAGTATGTTAGTGATACACTCTTTCTTTATTTTAATAAATAGTATTTTATTTAGCATTGTACTTTACCCAGGGATTTGCATAGGAGAACAGTGGCATACAGGGGTTTGCTGGTTTATTGGATCTTGAAGTCAGTTGGTGGCTTTGGTTCAGATCCTGCGCAGTGCCTCCTCATCAAGGAAGGTGGTGGGGTCTGTGAAAAGGAAGGGTGATTGAGGGAGAATAAGGTCACCAGTAAGAACAATTGATGCAAAGAACTGATTGTAAGATGTGGTTACTCACCTTTCTTCTTGTGTTTCTCCAAGGTGTTTGGGCAAATATGTCCCCTGGGTCCAGACACCATTTAAAGGTTCCGGGAGAGACCAGGGCTTAAGGGAGAGTGGGGAATCTGTTGTGCTGGGGATTTTGGGTTTTATAATATGGGGTTTGTGTAAGATTAAAGAGGGAGATATGTATTAATATGAATGTTAAATGTAGTTAAGTATATATGTAGGTTGATGTGTTGTGTATTATGGTGGAAGGGGGGAATTTAAGAAACTACCTGTGAGTGCAAGAATGGTTTAGTCGGTGACAGCTGGAAGTATTTAAGGCTGCCAGTTGTCAGAGGGTTTTTCTCTGTTCTTCTGTTGTGTTGTAAAGATGCTAGATGTGAAGTTCTTGTAGGAAGAGCTGCATGGAAAATAAAGATGTGTTGTTCCACTGCATTTGGGGAAGTCTTCTCACTGTAAATCCAGTCGCTGCAGGTCTCCATATGACAAGTGGTGTCAGAAGTGTGTCGTCCATGCCACAGTGAGAGGATGATGACAAGAGGTGGAAGAAAGCCAGGTCAAGAGGAGCAGCCTGATGAAGGAGGTGGAGCTTCATCTGAGCTAGAGGCCATAGCAGCAGCAAGCTCTGAAGACAAATGGGAGGAGCTGACGGGGATGGTGAAATCCCTGGTTAGGTCTCAAGCAGCCAGAGACCAGAGATGGGAGAAAGATTGGTCACGTCAGGAGCAAAGGTGGAAAAGTATACAGCACCAATTTCAGCAAATACAGCTACAAGTTAATGCGGTAATTGATAAGCCGGAGCCATCAGAGGTGCCAGTACCCTGTACAACGTCTGAAGAGCAGGAACAGGCAGTTAATAGTGAAGAGGTGCAAGTGGCCCACGGGTCTAGGTCTTCAATTAAACCTAAACTGTTCCCTCTGTCACCAGAAGAGGATATTGAACATTTTCTGACCACGTTTGAAAGGATGGCAAACGTGTGTCGATGGGCCAGAGATGAGTGGGCTATTCGTTTGGTCCCTTTGTTGACAGGCAAAGCTCGTACAGCTTACATTCTTATGGACTTAATAGATTCTGAGGACTATGATAAAGTGAAGGAAGCAATCTTGGCAAAATATGAGATCACTGCGGACACCTATAGACGCCGCTTCAGATCCCTGAAAGTTGAAGCAGGTGAGACGCCACGTGAACTGTATGTAAGGTTGAAAGACTTGTTTTTAAGATGGATTAAACCTGAAAAATTAACTGTAGAAGAAATATCTGAGCAGATAATTCTGGAGCAGTTTTTGAGAATGGTTAATCCAGAGCTGGAGATCTGGATACGTGAGCGTGACCCGAGGACGGCAAAGGAAGCAGCCAGCCTCGCGGAGGTTTTCACTGCAGCTAGAAAGGGAAGCAGGAGCATCCATTTCAGCCGGGAGACCCACTATGCCCAAACAAGTAAGTCCATTGGGGGTGAACAGGGGTCTGGTCAAATGCAGGCTAGGGATTTTTCTAGCTCTAGGCAGTTTCCTTCCAATAGACCTTATAATGTGAAGAAATCCTTTAAATCTTCAGTTCAGGATATTGAATGTTATCATTGTCATAATTTTGGTCATACACAACAATTTTGTCCGGCCCTTAAGTCAAAACCATCTCTTTTGTGTGCAGTTCCAAGGCCAGCTGTAGAGCCGGTAGGAAAGGAAGCTTGTACTGTCCCTGTGTTAATTAATGGGCGAAAAGAAGAAGCATTGCTTGACTCTGGCTGTTTTCAAACGTTAGTACATTCTAGCATAATTTCAGGAGAAAAGTTAAGTGGGGGGGGGACTATGATAAGGTGTGTGCATGGAGATGAATATAGGTATCCCACTGCGGAGGTTTACCTGACGGTGGGAGGGCAGACCTACTTGTTAGTGGTAGCTGTGGTTCCCAGTTTGCCATATTCAGTAATACTTGGTAATGACATTCCCACTCTTTTTGATCTGATATATCAGTCAGATTATGGCCCTCAGGGGAGTAGTGAGAAAGATATTCAAGGCTCAGGTGATGAAGCTGGAGGTTTACTTCCTCTAGATGGGACAGTTGATTCACGGAAATCCTGTCATGTAGTTACAAGAGCACAAAGGGCAAAGGAAATGATGCGAGAGCTACCTTTTTTTGAGGACTCTCTGGAGATGGAGCCAGGAAAGATTAGGAAGTCGAGGGCTCAGAAGAGAAGGGAAAAGTTCAAAAGCTCAGGGGAGAAGGGGATAACATTGTTCCCTAAGCCAAATACTCAACTTGAGTTTGACGTTCCCTCAGATTTAGGTGCACTCCAAAGAAGCGACCCGACTCTAAAACCCTGGTATGAGAAGGTAACGGAGGTAGAGGGAGTTAGTCAAGGTCAGGTAAGCTGTCTTGCAGATACTATGTATTTGATTAAGGGAGGCATCTTGTATCAGAGGAAGGGGAAGTGTGAAGCAATGGCACTCCCTCAACAGTTTAGAAACAAAGTTATGGATTTGGGTCATTCAATTCCATGGGCAGGTCATATGGCTTTTTATAAAACACTGAATAGGATCAGTAGCCGGTTTGTTTGGCCAGGGATGTATGTACAGGTTTCTGAGTTCTGTCGTTCTTGTGAAAAATGTCAGTTGACCTCGGGCAAAGGAGTAGCGCCAGCCCAGTTGCAACCATTACCAATTATTGAAACACCTTTTGAGAGGCTAGGCATGGATATTGTGGGTCCTTTAGAGAGGAGTTCCACAGGCCATCGCTATATATTGGTTATATGTGACTATGCGACACGGTTTCCGGAGGCCTTTCCACTCAGATCAATTAAAGCTCGTCATGTTGCTAATTGTCTGCTGCAGCTTTTCTCGAGGGTAGGTATACCAAGAGAAATTTTGACGGATTGTGGCACGAACTTTCTATCCAAGTTGTTGCAGCAAGTTTATAAGCTGTTAGGGATAAAGGGACTTAAGACCACCCCTTATCACCCCCAAACGGACGGGCTAGTGGAGAGATACAACCAGACTCTCAAAAATATGCTGCGCAAGTTTGTTTCTGATACAGGTGCTGACTGGGATCAATGGCTGCCTTACCTTCTGTTTGCCTACCGAGAGGTCCCACAGGTTTCTACTGGCTTCTCACCTTTTGAACTGTTGTATGGTTATCAAGTGAGAGGCCCACTGGATCTGCTTAAGGACTGTTGGGAGGATTCTAAAGCAGAGGGTGAAAACATCGCTGCTTATGTCATCAACATGAGAGAGAGATTGAAGAGAATGGCATCGTTGGTGCAGGACAACATGAAAGCAGCACAAAAACATCAGAAGACATGGTATGATCAGAAGGCGAGGGATAGAGGCTTTGTTCCGGGCCAGAAAGTACTGTTGTTGCTTCCTACCAGTGATAACAAGTTGTTGACAAAATGGCATGGGCCATATGAAATTGTCAGGCAAGTAAGTAAAGTCACTTATGAATTGAATATGCCAGAAAGAGCTAAAAAATATCAGACATTTCATGTGAACTTGTTGAAAGAATTCCACAGCCGACAAGGGCCGGTCCATCAGTTACTGGTGCGTTCAGTTAGGGATGAGGAGGTGACGGAGAGGTTTTTTCCAACTAACACTGCAGATTGTACTTCGGTTGACCTTTCTCATTTGTCCCTTACGGAGCAGGTTGATATAAAACCACTCGTGGATCCACAGCTCTTTCGAGAGACGCCAGGGTTTACATCGCTGGTTCAACATAACATACGGGTGAAGGAGGACGCACCCGGTCGTCAAAATAGTTACAGGATTCCAGAACGGTTGGTGCCAGTGCTGAAGAAGGAGATAAAACTGATGTTGGATCTAGGAATTATTGAGGGGTCGAGTAGTGAGTGGTGCAGTCCGATTGTCTTGGTACCGAAAAAAGATGATACCTTGAGATTCTGTATTGATTTCAGATATTTGAATGCAGTATCCAGGTTTGATCCCTACCCAATGCCCAGGGTAGATGACCTGTTGGAGAGGGTTGGATCAGCAAGGTATATCACGACACTGGATCTGTGTAAGGGTTACTGGCAAGTGGCGTTGGCACCAGAAGCGAAAGAACTGACGGCCTTCAAAACTCCGTTTGGTATGTACCAATTTAAAGTCATGCCATTTGGGCTTCAAGGGGCACCAGCGACGTTCCAACGATTAATGGATCATGTACTGAGGGATGTGTCAGCATTTTCTGCAGCTTATCTGGACGACGTGGTGGTGTACAGTGAGTCCTGGGAAGAGCATGGTATGCATTTACAGAAGGTGCTACATTGCATCAGAATGGCTGGATTGACTATTAACCCCAAGAAGTGTTCCATAGCCCAGAGAGAAGTGGAGTACTTGGGCTTTGTGGTTGGCTCTGGGAAGATAAAGCCACAGGTTGGGAAGATCGAAGCAATCCAGGCTTTCCCTGTTCCGATGACGAAGAGGAAGGTGAGAGGTTTTCTGGGCCTGGTAGGCTGGTACAGGAAATTCATACCTTCTTTTGCAGAGCGATCTGCTGCACTGAATGACCTCACGAAGGGCTCAGCCCCCAACAAAGTACGGTGGACAGAAGAATGTGAGCAAGCATTTAGAGATCTCAAGGAAGCAGTTTGCACATATCCGGTCCTACACAGTCCAGACTTCAATAGGCCATTCATCTTGCAAACGGATGCTTCAGGAGTGGGCCTTGGAGCAGTTCTTCAGCAAGAGGTGGATGGTGAAAGAAGACCTGTGGTGTTTCTGAGTCGGAAACTACTGGACAGGGAGACGAGGTATTCGACGGTGGAGAAAGAGTGTTTGGCCATGAAATGGGCTGTTGAGGCCTTGAGGTATTATCTTCTGGGACGTCATTTCACCCTAGAGACGGATCATCGCGCTCTCCAGTGGTTGAACCGCATGAGGGATGCAAATGTTCGCATTGCAGGATGGTACCTGGCTTTGCAGCCTTATGACTTTACGGTCCAGTATAGGCCAGGGAAGTCAAATGTGGTTGCTGATTGTTTATCTAGGATGACAGAGGACTGAGGTGCTCGCGCTTAAGAGAGGGGGGAGGAAATGTAAGGGAGAGGATTCCCTTACTATTTTATTGTAATTGATAGTATGTTAGTGATACACTCTTTCTTTATTTTAATAAATAGTATTTTATTTAGCATTGTACTTTACCCAGGGATTTGCATAGGAGAACAGTGGCATACAGGGGTTTGCTGGTTTATTGGATCTTGAAGTCAGTTGGTGGCTTTGGTTCAGATCCTGCGCAGTGCCTCCTCATCAAGGAAGGTGGTGGGGTCTGTGAAAAGGAAGGGTGATTGAGGGAGAATAAGGTCACCAGTAAGAACAATTGATGCAAAGAACTGATTGTAAGATGTGGTTACTCACCTTTCTTCTTGTGTTTCTCCAAGGTGTTTGGGCAAATATGTCCCCTGGGTCCAGACACCATTTAAAGGTTCCGGGAGAGACCAGGGCTTAAGGGAGAGTGGGGAATCTGTTGTGCTGGGGATTTTGGGTTTTATAATATGGGGTTTGTGTAAGATTAAAGAGGGAGATATGTATTAATATGAATGTTAAATGTAGTTAAGTATATATGTAGGTTGATGTGTTGTGTATTATGGTGGAAGGGGGGAATTTAAGAAACTACCTGTGAGTGCAAGAATGGTTTAGTCGGTGACAGCTGGAAGTATTTAAGGCTGCCAGTTGTCAGAGGGTTTTTCTCTGTTCTTCTGTTGTGTTGTAAAGATGCTAGATGTGAAGTTCTTGTAGGAAGAGCTGCATGGAAAATAAAGATGTGTTGTTCCACTGCATTTGGGGAAGTCTTCTCACTGTAAATCCAGTCGCTGCAGGTCTCCATATGACAACGATAGCTGGTAGATACTGTAGGATCTTTGCCTGGTTTTAGCAAGAGACTAATGTTTGCAGAATTCATATTTGGTGGTAGCCGACCATTTTCCCTGGTTTCTTGCAACATTCTGCAGAATGTTGATGCCAGAATTGTCCAGAATTCTTTATAGAATTCTGCTGGAAATCCATCTGGACCTGGAGCCGTTTTATTGGGCATACCGTTCAGGGCTTCCTGGAGTTCACCTGGTGTCAGCGGAGAATCCAGTGCCATCGCTTGATTGTCTGATAATTTCGGAAGGGTTATACTATCAAGAAACTGATCAATTTCGTCTTTAGATGGGTTTATCTGTGGTGAATATAAAGATTTGTAAAGGTCCCTGAAAGTGCTGTTTTTTCTGTCAGGGTCATATACTGTATCCCCATTTCAGTCTTTAACAGCACATATAGTTGTTTTTTTCCATATTTATTTTTAACTGATCGTATCTAGCCTCGCTTGTCTCCCGTGTCTCCCTTTCCCGAATAAACCCCGATTACCCCGATCCTGCTCGTCAGCCTGGTTTTCTGAACCACCGCCCGCACGATCGCCTGTCCACCCGAACCTTCCCGTGACACATGGTTTCTTCTAAGTCCTGGATACACTTGTTTTCTCTTCTTTTTATGTGATGAGAATGAGATTATTTTACCTCTCATCACAGCTTTGCCTGCTTCCCAGAGAACAGATGCTGATGTTCCAGGCAGGTCATTATAGTCTAAATATAAAGCCCACTCTTTTTTTAAAATAGTTAATAAAATCTCCATCTTTAAGCAATGATGTATTAAATCTCCAGTTTCTACTTGGTGGAATGGCCTTCTTATTTATTAGGGTTAAAGATACAGGAGCATGATCGCTGACAGCTATAGGGTGTATCTCTGTGTCTGAAATGTCACTCAGCAGAGAGCTACTGACTAGGAAATAATCCAGATGAGAGTAAGAGTGATGGACATGTGAGAAGAAAGTATATTCCCTACGGGTGGGGTGAAGAGAACGCCATGCATCGCAAAGTCCATAGTCGCTCATGTGCTGTTTAACTATGTTTGTGGATTCCCAATTGCGCTGAGCAGCTGTACTGAGCCTGTCCATTTCTTTATTTGGTCCAAAGTTGAGGTCGCCCACAAGAACAAGTGCGCAGTCCTGGTGTTCAGAGAGTGCGGTAAAGAAAACGTGGAAGAATGAGGGGTTATCAACATTTGGACCATATATATTAACAATACATAACTTTTTGTTAAGTATAGATAATTTAATGATTATAAATCTACCCTGTGGATCTATAATTGTGTTGAGTACTGTGAAATTGACATTTTTATGTATTAGAATGGGGAGGCATGGTGATGCAGTGGTTAGCACTGTTGCTCCGGACCCCCTGCGGCCCAGTAGGATTAGCAGTTTGGAAAATGGATGGATGGATGGATATTTTTATTAATTTAATTTTGAGTATTATGGTGTTCCATGGGGGCGGCATGGTGGTGCAGTGGTTAGCACTGTTGCCTCACACCTGGGTGACCCAGGTTCGAGTCTCCGCCTGGGTCACGTGTGTGAAGTTTGAATGTTCTCCCCATGTCATCGTGGGGTTTCCTCCGGGTACTCCGGTTTCCCCCCAGTGTCCAAAAACATGCTGAGGCTAATTGGAGTTGCTAAATTGCCCTTAGGTGTGCGTGTGAGAGTGAATAGTGTGTGAGTGTGCCCTGCGATGGGCTGGCCCCCCATCCTGGGTTGTTCTCTGCCACTTGCCCATTGCTTCTGGGACAGGCTACGGACCCCCCACGACCCAGTAGGATAAGCGCTTTGAAAAATGGATGGGTGGATAGATGTATTAGAATTGCTACCCCTCTTTATTATAATAATAATAATATTATTATTATAATTATTATTATTATTATTATTATTATTATTATTAATAATAATAATAATAATAATAATAATAATAATAATAATAATAATAAGTTATTTATTTATTATTATTATTATTATTATTAATTTCCCTACAGGGGATCAATAATCTTTACGCCTCCTCAACTTGCTCTTTGTGGAGTAAGTTGACCACGAAGGGCTGCCACTCATAGTGGCGCCCAGGGAGCTGGGGGTTAAGGGTCTTGCTCAAGGAGCCACAGACGTGCTGAGGCTGGGTTCGAACCTGCGACCTTCTGATTACAAGGATACAGGCTTAGCCCACTGAGCCACACGCTGCCCCCTAGTGCCCACTTTGCCTAGAGTTATAGCAGGCTGAGAACACATTGGGAAACTCGGGTGTTTTAAGTTCATCCTTTGGCAGGTCTATGAGTCTCTTGTAATAAAACGTCTGCCTGTAGTTTAAGCTGGCTACCAGGGAGTGGTACTGGGGTCGCCGTACAGCTGCCCATCCACGTAGAGCTGGTCTACGGCGATGAGAGCTCGGGAACCCTTCTAAATAAAGTTGCGTCGGATTGGGAACAGAACTTTGCGTCGCTCCAGGATCTCTTTGGGGAACTGGTCGTTTACGACAAAGTCTGTTCCTTTCAGCTCCCAGCCGCGGCTCTTCACCTGCTCCTTCTGCTTAAAATATCCAAATTTAACCACAATAGGATACGGTCTCAGTGCACCAGGCCTCTTGGCTCCCAGCCGATGGACTCTCTCAAAGCAGATGTTTTTCAGTGTCCTCTGAAAGCTTCAGGTGGTTCTTGATAAAGGTTTTGACGGTAATTCTGGGATGCCTGAAAACACCAGGTTATTTCTCATGCTACAGGCCTGTAGATCGACGACAGTCTCTTTTATTTTTTTATTTTCTTCATTTAGATGGGTCACATTTTCAGTTAGAGACTTAACCGAGTCCCATAGTGAGGTGTTTTCAGCAGCGAGTGTTTCCACCTGCTGCTGGTTGAATTCCAAAGATTCCCTCGGGGATTTGAATTCCTGATGTAGAATCTCGACGAGAGCCAACCTCTCGTCGAAGCTGGACAATCGTTTGTCGATTTGAATCCAGGATGTCGGCAAAGTCTTTACCAGTCGGCGATGCTGTGCCAGGGGAGTCTGCCGGGCAACTTCTTTTGGAGGACGGTGTCTCGCTTTTGGCTGGAGAAGATGCATCTGCGTTCTTCTTCATGACTATAATGTTGAAGTACCAGTCGATATATTCCACAAGAGATTCCAAATTCCCCTCGCTGTTCATTCAGATTTTCCGCCAAGTCTCCGGCGTCTGACGTCACCTACAGCATTTCCGCCTCTGACGTGCCCTCCAACGTACTCATACTTGTACTTGCAAGATCTCAATTCTGTATTACAGTAGCGTACATTGTCCTGGAGGATATGGGTGTGAGGCAAGGAACAACCCAGCATGGGCCACCAGCATATCGCAGGGCACAGATACCAGTCACACCTACAGGCAATTTGGTAACTCCAATTAGCCTCAGTATGTTTTTGGACTGGGGGGGGGGGGGGAAACCAGAGAACCTGGAGGAAACCCCACAACAACACAGGAAGAACATGCAAACTTTACACACATGGTGTTATGGCCGTGACTCAAACCCAGCTCCCAGAAGTGTGAGGCAATAGTGCTAACCATTGCACCACCATGCTGGACCATAAGTGGAAATCCAACAAGTGAAACTGATTTATTAGGGTTAAGCTAACAGACACCCAGAAAAATTAAAATGTAAATCACTGCAGTGCCGTGCAAACCTGTGTGAACAGCCAATCAGATCAGCCTGCTCTGTAGCATGTACCTCCCTGTTTCCGGTCCCTTTGTCAGTTTCTCACTGGCTGATTCAAAACAAGTGGAACCACTATGATGTTCAAACCCTTTGCTCTTCTCATTTTCATTAGTAAGCTCCTGATCACCGTAACCAGTCTGCATTTAAGACATTTTTCCCACACCCCATTCTCACAATAAGCTGATAATAATACTAATAATACTACTGTAATAATAGTATTACAGTAGACTTACTCAGCCAGATGGCAGTGGTCACATACTGATGAATGGTTGGGTAGCCAAGTGCTAGAAAGCTAGAAAGCAAATAAACTGATTCACCATTTACTCTCATGTACATCAATTAAAACTGTTTGCTCCAAGATAAAAGATGAAAAATACAAAAGTCATTTTTTCCGTCTAACCTCTGATTACTGCATGACATTTCTGATAATTGATGAGTAGAAGTCTGTTGTCAAATGTCTGTTGCTTGGTGGTAAGATGTTTCCAAAAGGAGAACCACAAAGAGCACAGTCATTTTCAAGGTTATTTCTCACTGGTCAGTGTGAAAGGCTGCATCATTACTATAACGCCGGGCTCAGCACAGTGACTGCACCTGCGCTGCACTGTAGACCACAAGCCAGGCTGCAGACCATCAGCCCTGAAAGTTAAAACAGGACTCGTATGTGTGTCATGTGTTGTTTAATAAAAATTTACAGGACAGAACATAGTGGATTCAGTTTCCTTTGCTCTTACACTCCCAGTCCAAAGTGTGGCCACAACTGCTGTCAATGCATCTGTCTCTTTTTTCACTGTGTTATTCACCTTAATATCAAAAGGCTCCAAAGCAGTACAGTAATGCAGAACAAATAATGTAACTAACAAGGAAGTGGGGAGGTAATGGACAGAAGTGTTGGTTTTTGGTAACTCCACTCCTCTGACCTCCACTGTAATTTTAGGTTCCTTGGAACAATATTGTAAACCAGTCATCACACACCTAGGGGTTAAAGTCGACACCAACCTTAAGTTTGACACGCAGATAAGATCAGTTGTCAAGTCAAGCTTTTTACAATTGAGGCAGTTGGCCAAAATAAAGCCAATTCTTTCTAAGCAGCACTTTGAGACAGTAATCCACTCTTTTGTCGGTACTAGTTTGGACCACTGTAACGCCCTCTATGTTGGGGTTAGAGGCTCCACTATTGTTCACCTCCAGAAGGTTCAAAATACTGCCGCACATGGAAATATGAGCATGTCTCCCCCATTTTAGACTCACTCCACTGGCTGCCCGTACATTTTAGGATTCATTTTAAAATTCTGTTATTTGCTTTTAAAGCCCTCAAGGGTCTTGCTCCACCTGACCTCTGTGAGCTGCTTCACCCTTACACCCCCACCTGCTCTCTCAGGTCAGCTGATCAGCTGCTCCTGATGGTTCCTAAGACTCAGCGTGAGCTTAGAGGGGATCGAGCTTTTGCATTCGCAGCTCCTAAAATGTGGAATGATTTGCCTTTTCACATTAGAGAGGCCTCTTCTCTTTAAATCTTTAAATCTCTTTTTAAAACTCATCTCTTCTCCTTGGACACCTTGTGAGATATTAACTTTAATAGTAAATTTTATTTCAATCTTAGCCTTTTCTTTATTAATATAAATTTTTATATATTCATAAATAATTATTAATATATTTTTATTTTAATGGCCATTTACTTACATTTAATGTTTTGGTTTTTATTAAATTTATTTTAATTCGTTTTTAAGTTTGTGAATATTTTTATTTATTCCTTTGTGCAGCACTTTGGTCGATAAGGTTGTTTAAAGTGCTTTTTAAATAAAGCTGGATTGGATTAGATTGGAAGATGGCTCAACAAATCTCTCTCCCAGTATGTAAAATTCGATAGAGGGGCGCAAGGTGACATTCTGTCAGGGGCCCAGAATTTTTAGCTACACCTCTGTGCTACTGTGTTTTTATTTTTACTCTAGCCATCAACAACTCTGGAGCTGCTATATTGCCACCTGGTGGTGAAGAGATCAGACAAAATATGTACACATGTAACCAACAGTGGGGCGGCATGGTGGTGCAGCGGTTAGCACTGTTGCCTCACACTTCTGGGACCCCGGTTTGAGTCTCTGCCTGGGTCACATGTGTGTGGAGTTTGCATGTTCTCTCTTGCTAAATTGGCCGTAGGAGTGCATGTGTGTGTGAATGGTGTGTGAATGTGCCCTCCGATGGGCTGGCCCCCATCCTGGGTTGTTCCCTGCCTTGTGCCCATTGTTTGCAGGATAGGCTCCGGACCCCCCGCGACCCAGTAGGATAAACGGTTTGGACAATGGATGGATGGATGTATGAGGGTGAGTCACAATGACAACAGCTGCTCTGTTGACTTGGTCCCAGGAGTCGTCAGCGTTGGTCTGCCGGGGCCCCCGTCCTGTCTGTGGAAGCACCCCTCTTGTTGGCTGTTCTCTCTGCCTGGGCCCCCTCTCCTGCTGCCTCACCTTTGGGTTGAAGTGGCTCCCCATTGCCTCTGTAAAGCTCTTTGTGTATCTTAGAAAAGGGCTGTATACATGTAACATTCATTCATTTATTCGAGGTCCCAGCCAGAAGAGTGCAGTCCCACACTGTCCCAACAGCCTGAATCAGCTGGATGTTATAGGATTAAGACACTTCCTGCATTAGGCCATTTACCCTCAGTGTATTTCCACATACCCTGACAGGATGGATGACAATACTGTGGCCCTAATTTTCAATACACAGTTTTCACAGGAGTCTCACCCTCATCCACATTCTCTGCATTCCTTATCTCATGCTTTTTTGCCACCCGCATCTCCTCTGCCTGCTTTGTCTCATTTTCCCACAATTGAAACACCTTCCAATTTGTCTCCGTTTTAGTTCTACCACATTAATACCTGAGCAACCAGTCTGATCCTGTTCCTCTAATTTCAAACGCATCTGGCTTATCTGATTGGGACTGAAGCTGCTGTTTCTAGGAAAACCACATTCGTCCCACTGGGGCAGGTCTGACGCCGCGTCCTTCCCATATTTCTCCCATAATTGTTGTAGAGAATTTCAGCTGGAGATCTTTCCCAGAAGCAAGTCACTTCACTTTAGCACCTGTTATCAGTAAAAGTCAAGTCAAGTAGGTCTTTAATGTTATTTTTAACTTTACACAGTTGAGTATAGTACAGTTACAAAAGAAACTGTTTCCCTCGGACCAAGGTGCTACTTAAATTAACACAAGACTAACACATACCAACCTAGCAACATACTGTATGGTGCATAATGAGCAAAAACTGTGCAAACATTGCAGGACAGTGCAAAAAGAGAGGACAACTGACACCAACGAGCACAAACAGCACAGTAAACCCAATACTGATAAGGTGCAGTTTGGTTGTGCAATGAGGTAGCAATAAAAATAAATAAAAGTAACTGTAAACATGGCTACAATAAGATAAAAAAATAGTAGTTAAATAATAAAGTGTGTTAATGAGTGTATGTGTGTGTGGTATCAGATTAGTCCCTGAGAGTTCAGTAGTCTGACGGCATGGGGGATAAAGCTGTTTGAGTCTGGCTGTAAAGGCCCGAATGCTCCGGGACCTATTTCCAGAAGGCAGGAGGGTGAAACGATAATGTGAGGGGTGGGTGGGGTCATCCACAATGGTGGTGGCTTTGCGGATGCAGTGTGTGGTGTGAATATCCGTGATGGAGGGGAGAGATATGTTAGGGTTATCTTCTTCTGAAGATGCGCTGGAAACAAACCAGTCTCTGAACACAGAACAACACAGACAGCTGTGATGACGTTTTACTTGCTGCAAGGTGTAGGGAATCCACTTGCAGAGTCTCCGCAGTTTCAGCAAAATGATGGTTTATTGAACAGCAAAAATAATACAATGTAATACAGTGTAGAGACACACCGGGTACTGAAAGGCAGCTCAGACACAAATTGAAGACAGTTCTTCACCCCCCTTTATACCCAAAAAGGCCCTCCCCACCAAGGTGTTGTGTGTAGGTGTTGTGAGTGAATTTACATATAAAGAGTGACCCCCTGGAGTGTGAGGATCCTGAGACGGGGACAGGACAGAACAGGGTAGAGACTTTTATGATCATTGTAATTAAATTCTTATCACCTTATCTTATCCTTATCACCCTAGTGGTGCCAACTGGAACCCCCATTCTCTCCCTGGCTTCCCCCATGATCATAAATTCCTAACATTGTCTGCATTCAAATGATCAACCAAGAACCTTGGGGCATTTTTACCACTTTTCCTTACAAAGGGAAGCCCGGTCCTGACCTCGAGGTGTCAGCCTCTCAGTCGAACTCGGCCAACTTCGAAAAAGGAACTCCCCTCGCAGTGTCTTTTATTGAGGTACACAAACAGGATATGCAACTGACATTGAACATTGTTTGTCACCATATATGGGGTGGAAATATTCAAGCGACAGTTCTTGAGACGTGTTATTGCTCAATTAAGATCAAGCTGCGGCAGGGTGTTGTTTCCAAGCGTCTAGCAAAATGATAATAAAAAAAGTACATATTTCTCTAACAAGATACTCCAATGATTTTCTCACCTGTCATCACTATCTGTTGTAGGGACTTGCGATCTGAGGCGACATAGTTCCCAAAGCAGACTGTGATGCAGCTGCTCAGGGTGCTTTCAACAGTTCCCCAATAGAGTGTGAGGATGGGAGATGGGCTTTTCTGAGCTTCCGTGGAGAGTAGAGGTGCTGCTGTGCTTTCCTTACTATGGAGCTGATGTTGAAGGACCTGGTGAGATTCTCCGCCAGATGGACAACAAGGAATCTGGTACTCTCTACGATCTCCACAGATGAGCCATCGATGTGCAGCAGAGAGTGGTCACTCTGTGCTTTGTGTTCTTCTAAAGTCAACAACCATTTCTTTGGTCAACATTCAGAGACAGGTTGTTGGCTCTGCAGCAGTCCGATAGTCATCACACTTCCTCTTTGTATGCTGAGTCACCGTTTTTATTGACGAGACCCACAGTCTTGTCATCAGCCTGATGTTGATGATGTGATTCGAAATGTGCATTGCTGCTCAGTTGTGAGTCATCGGAGTTAACAGCAGTGGGCTGAGCATAAAGTCCTGGGTTCCTGCTACAGCGTCTGAGCAGCCGCCTTCGTCGCCCGTAGCTCCTGCGCAGCCCGAGCAGCCGCCTCCGCTGCCCCCTGCGGCCCTAGAACCCGAGGCGCTCCCTCTGCCTCAAATGACTGTGCCCCCTGGGGCTCTTGTTCCTGGCCCCACTCCTGTCCCTGACCCAGCTCCAGACTTTCCTGCCCTAGTCCCCGAGGAGGTCCCGGACAGTCCGACCACCGTGTGTGCCACGCCCCCTGATTATCCACGTGTGCTTCCCTGATCGTACCCAGCTGTGTCCGATTATTTTCAATCAGTCCTGTCTATTTGAGTCCATGTCTTACTAGAGTTCAGTGTCCGTCATTGAAGTCCGTCTGCGTGAGATGTTTCCTGCACCCCGTGTTCCTAATAAATCCCCGTATTTCCCCGTATCCTGCCTGCCTTGCCTGTTTCCTGCCCGTCCGCCGCTCCCGTTAAACGGCGATCGTGACACAAGGCACACGCACATCAACAAGTACCAATGCAGCAAATACAGATGAACAATTTAGGAGGAATACTAGTCAAAGGAAGGAAGAAAAGCAGCCCACCCTATCTCATGGTCACGGACACAAACATCAGGGAGTGTTATGAAGAAGACACCACACTTAGCACCATTGGTTTTACGCAGTGAATTACACCAGAGAGAGTTTTTACATTCTAGCTGTGTTACATAACATTCCTCAGCCTTCAGGTTTTTTCCACACAATGCAGGACACGCAGGGGTGCCAAACAAAACAGCGGAACTGCAGTGTAGCCAATTATTTGTTTCAGTAGTTTTAAGAAAACTAGAACATAAAATGTTTGTTTTACTTAGGTAAAAGTCCAGTTGAAACAGACTTTATTTTTAAAAAGTTAGATTGGCTTTAAGTGATGAAACATGTTACTTGTGTTAATATTGCTTAATGAAGTGTAGGTGACATAGAAGCATGCAGTTTGATGTTTGGGGGCTGTAGTTTTTAATGGGACTATTTGAATATGGAGTACTAGTGTTGTACTTTTTAAGGGTACAGCACACGAAAAAAATACAGAGTATTAAAAGTGCCTCTCTTTAAAGGAACTGAGTTATCTTAGTGTATTTTACATCACATACACTCTCGGTCCGCTGGGGGAGTCCATCCCGCTGTAGTTGGAGAATGCTGCCATCAGTCGCTCGGTGTAGCACTCGCAGGATTTACCAGGCTCCTGTTTAAACTGATGCATCATGCCCCAGTCCATGCGCAGGAGGACCAGTCTCTGAAGGGCTGTCGCATGGTGAGGTCTGTTCTGCCTGGGATCCAGCAGGTCACTGGCAATGTCCTTCAACTCCTTCATCTACAGTGTCAGATGAGCAAACCTCATCTCCCCCTTGAGGATTTGGACAAACCAACATAGGGGCAAGAATTTCTGCTACCTCGTCCTGCTGCCTGAGTGTTTCGCCACGGCACTTCATCACCGAGAAGGAGGTAGAGTCGGGTGCTGAATGGTTATGATCCTCGTCTGCAGGGGGGAGAGGGGAAGGGGCAGGGGAACCACTTGCTACTCCTCCCTCGGCGGCATAAGGAGGAAGCTGCTGTTTGGGCAGCAATGCTTGGGCAGGAGCCACACAGTTTATTTCTGGGTATCTAATTAGCGGACACCATTAGGTCCCTTCAGGGGCTCCACAGACAAACTCATTGACATAATAGAATTGTCACAGAAAAATTCTTTGTCACATTCTCAGTCGACATAGACTGTGTGCTGTTTACATATTTTTGGCACAAACGAAATCTCATATGCATATTGACATATCTTTGGCACAAGTGGACCTCCATCACTTTAAAGAGGGTAAACTCTGGTCAGGAAATTTACGACGTCAGAATAAACAGATTTTTAACAGAAGTAACTGACATGCCCTAATAAGGAAATGCATACAATCAGAATACAATATCTGTGGTTTTTAACAGTGGTAACAATCTGATAATGAAAGGAATCAGATCAACATTTCTATAGCATGTAACAGAGCTTGCTCCCCTCCAGAACTCATTGTTCCAGTAGTTATCTGAAATCATCTGCAGGAGCTATTCTTTTATTTGTATATTAAGCGTAATTATTCATGAATATTATTGATGATGTTTATTTGTTCAATGTTTTTATTTATTCGTATTTATTGTTTATAATATAATGTTATATATATATATATATATATATATATATAGTATTGTAATAGGGGTGGCATGGTGGTGCAGTGGTTAGCACTGTTGCCTCACACCTCTGGGACCTGGGTTCGAGTCTCCGCCTGGGTCACATGTGTGTGGAGTTTGCATGTTCTCCCCGTGTCGTCGTGGGGTTTCCTCCGGGTACTCCGGTTTCCCCCCACAGTCCAAAAACATGCTGAGGCTAATTGGAATCACTGAATTGCCCATAGGTGTGCATGTGTGAGTGAATGGTGTGTGAGTGTGCCCTGCGATGGGCTGGCCCCCCATCCTGGGTTGTTCCCTGCCTCGTGCCCATTGCTTCCGGGATAGGCTCCGGACCCCCCGCGACCCAGTAGGATAAGCGGTTTGGAAAATGGATGGATGGATGGATGGATAGTATTGTAATACTTGAAACGAGAGGTACTGCCTGCCTTAGTGATCTTTACTATTGTGTAAGTGTATTCCCACCTGTAGGGGGCAGCAATGGTTGTTATTAGAGGTGCTGAGATTACGCGGCTCAGGGCTGAAGGTGCAAAGTGAAACAGTCATTGACCGTATTTGCCGTGTGTGATGGTGTCTGCATATCGACCCTTTCGAGCCAAACAAACCAGTTCAAAGTACTGTGCGTTAATATATCATATGAATAAATCCACTCAAGAACTAAACTCAATATCGTATCCTCATCATTCAACGCGTCCGACTTTTCCACCTCTTACCACAAGGCAGTGGATTACATGGGGAAATTACAAACAAGGAGAATTTAATCTGTTTTTCCTCTACATTGTCGTTATTCAGAATATTACAGACTATGAACAAAAACGGACAATGTAAGAAAATAAAAAAATGTGTATGAAAGCTAGAGTATTTTTGCAGTGGTGAACACTAGCTGGTTTATGTACTAGCTCACACTCAAGAAACAGCATAAATGCTACTCATACACAGTTGGGGGGCAGGGGTCAGTCCTTGTGCCTGTAATGAGAAGGTCACCAGTTGAAACTAACCCAGCCACAGCACGTCTGTGGGTCCTTGAGCAAGGCCCTTAACCCCCAGCTCCCTGGGCGCCCCAACAGGCAGCTGCACTTCGCGGACAATTTACTCCACAAAGAGTAAGTTGAGGGAGACATAAAAAACAATTTCCCCACAGGGATTAATAAAGTCCATCCATCTATGGAATATTATTTAGCACTATCTAACGTAGAATATAAGAATTATGATTTTATAAAAAGTATGCCAAATATCCATGATATAATCATTACAATGTAAACATTGTAATGTAATCAACACAATGGAACCAACTGAGTATGTATTTGCACCTTTTGTTAGTCTAAGTTTCTGTTAGCTACTTTATGTTAGTCATGAATCTATGAATATTCACTTTTATTAGCGTATATTTCATCATTATGTAAAAGGACAAATATATTATCAACCTTTTAGTGAGACAATGTGTAAACGGCTGAAAATACCAAGGTTTACTACTGAAGGAAGGGATTCACCTGAGTTCACCAGAAGTTCATGGCTGAGTATTTTTAAAAAACCAAGTGGAGCTGCTCGCGCCACTATTATGTTCAACCGAGAGACCAAACGGTAAAAGAAATGACTATCAAACTTATCACCTAGAGGTGAACATAAATCTATACAAATATCACCTGCATGCACATTACTTCTTTTACAATAACCAACTCCTGATCCATACTGTTAGTCGTGAAAAAAATAACTATTGTGTACATAGAGGCCCTGTGTAAAAAGATAACTGCCAAGGAAAAGATCAAAAACATTTATTTCAAGGATTCAAAGTTTTTATGGTCATGTACAGTGTACAGTGCAGTTCTTATTTGATTAACTTGAATGTCTTCACAGACAAGACGATTAAACAAATAAAGCAGCGCAACATTACAGTAACTAACAACAAACAAACAAAGTTCACGAGTACTATTACAGTATTCATATCATTTATTTAAATTTAATTTTACCAAGTAAATTAATTGAAAAGCAGTTACCACTGCTTTACCTGCTTCTCGGGAGAAATAGCAGATATACAAACGTCATGTATGTAACTAAAATCTTAAGCCAATAAGGGCAAAGTTGTGTCGTAATGCCCACGCTCGCCTCTCCTGCTCCTGTTTCTCTCCCTCTTTTCTCCACTTTCCCCGTTGTAACACCCTCGCTTTCACTAGCTCGCGTCCTGCCTCGTCTTTCAGGCCGCTATGCTCCTTTACCTTACGCCATAAAAGTGCTCCTAATGATTGCCTATCCTCCGGTTTGTATCCTGCACATTTCACTGCAATCCCCATACGCTTCCACGCATCTGCCGTCTCTCTCTCTCGGCCCTTTTCCTGAGCTGTTTTTCCCACTGCTATTTTTAACAGCTGTATCTGTTCACACAGAGGCTTCCACCGCCTGCGCACTGGTGGACCCCAGCCCCCGTCATCCAATTCTCTATCAAATTCGTGATCCATGTTTTAGCTTATCTGACCTACACTTCTCCTGATCCAACAACCCCTGTGCCTCAGGGGATGGATTTATCCACCCACACTTAGTACACCTCTTAGTTGTCTCTGAGTGCCCCACTAACAAACACCACCAAAACCTAAACCCACACTCACACACAATCACCGAACCACGCAAAACAGTAAATAGTAAATGGTAAACCCACTCACACTGGAATAGTGAATAGTAAACACGCACTTACACACGCGAAATAGTAAATAGCGCTGTGTACACTTTTTGGTACCTTGGGACCCCACGTCTCGGGACTTTTTAGCCCGATGCTTTGAGTACTCTAATCTCGGGACTTTAACCCAATACTTTGAGGACTTTCACCTCGGGACTTCAACCCGTTTTAAGGAGGATGAACCTTACTCCTCCGACCAATTTAGCTGTTCGGGGGTCCTGAATTTCCCGGGACGCTCAATCCCAGCTGTCCTACTGCTCATCAGCAGTAGGTGGGTTGCCAAACCAAGGACACGACAGTGGACTTAAATCCTCCGCCAATAGGTTCTACTACGGGGTCCCGTACCCTCTGTTCACAGGCCGTCAGAGCTACGCACAACAGGCCCTCGCCACAATATTTGTCGACAGATCCTGAGACACTTCCAGCCACTTTATTTAGCAATCGCCAATATGCAGAATTCGATAAAACAGGCTCTGCTCACCTAATTGCTGGGCGCCCGTGGCTCTCTGCGTCCCCAAGACCTCGTCTCTGGTTCCAATCCAAACAACCTTCTCCTCATCCCGGACGAGCCCCCAAATTGTTGGAGTTAGACTCCACCGAGTCCGTTGATGAGGAAAAGATGCATTCGTGAGGCAAAGGATGGTTGTAAGTCAGCTCTCTTTATTTGTTGTACAGATCGATCCGGGAGCCACTCTCAGATGCACAAAAGTACACACCAAGGGAAGCTCAGCTCCCTGTTGTCTGTGTCTAACTTTTATACCCCGTTTAGGGCGTCTACTGTTCTTGTTGGTATCTTTCCAGTTGACGTAACATATAACTATTGTTTGGACATTGCTGGCGTTAGTCCCCACACCCGTTCCCTTTGATCTTATCTTGTTATGTTGCAATTTAGCAGCGTCAGCGACCCCCTCCCTTGTCATGTCCCCGCAGGTCAAGCGTAAGCTTAATGTCACCACGAGCCTGTCAATGTACCTTCTGCTTTCCGGAATTTACTTACACAACGAGGAGGGCTGGAGCCCCCCTTCTCTTCCTGCCTGTGTTCCAGTTTGTTCCCCTTTCTCAGTGTGACAAAGTTTAGCACGCAACCTAGCCCCCCTTCATTCGCCATTTATATTTTCCGCCGGGCACCCGAAATGCTGCCACACAAAAGATTTAAAAGTGTCTGGGGTATCTACTATAGTAATTTAGTCAGATGCCAACATATTCACAGCAGCTAATTTGCAGCGCATTCGTGAAACCGCTTTTCGCTCCAACGAGAAACTCATGTTGTAATATCGCGAGATCTCGTGACACGCGTTTCACTCCCACTTCTTAGTAACAGTCATGATTTGATAAAGTGACAACCTGCGTAATAATTGGTAATACATAGAGTTTGCTATTGTTCAGGCTAGCAGACTGTTATGGCTTGAGGTTAATGGTGCCTGTTACTTGTGAATTTTCACATTTGCAGGGATCTTCTGCCTCGTGAACGTGAAACGGATAATTATGCTAAAAGAAGAAAAAAGCAGAACTGCAATGTGTGTAAGGCTGGTGCTGATTTTTCAGTCTGAACACAGTAAAATTTATACAAATTACCTGTATTCAAACTTGTATTCTTTATATAGTTTGGTTAATTACTATTTAAAAGTTTTATCTGCGCTCCATTGTATAACTTGTACTGGAGATTTGTATGTACTTTTTGATTGGAAATGGTTAGTTGTATATACATTGAATATTTTTATGATTAATTTCTTTGTTTATTTAATTTGGCAACAGATTTGCACTTTTAGAAGTATTGCTGTTCATTTTTGTGAAAGTTGTTACTAATAAAAACAAAAGAAGCAGACTTGTGTAAATCCTATATTGGCCGTGTATTCTTCCTGTAGCGTAGTGACAGCTTTTTGTACGGAAGCCGTGAACGGCTGTGCTTGCAAATATATTTTCTTCTGAATAATTAGAAGGATAAGCATATTTTGTCGCCGCCGCGAGATAGTCATGCCATACACAGCTCTGCTCGTTTTTGTACTGTTACTGTGTTACTTAATTTGCGCATCCATGAATTTAACGTTGACATTAAGTCAACATTGACATTGACAACGTTGACATTAAGTGTTGCACCTATCTAGTGTTTTACTGTGAAGGGCATGTTATATCTCGTCTCTAAGTCGCACTATGGTCCAGGGGAATGCTATGTCATATCAGAACATGTGTCGATTATGTGGCAATATAAATATTTTATATTACTGTCAGTTGTAGTTTCAGAAATCCATCATTTGAGAAAAAAGGCCAGTCACGACAAATATATATGGAATATAACAACAGAGTTTAGGCAGCTGTATTTGTTTAAGTGTAAAGATGCACATAGAAACATGCATGAGCTCATCTGAGAATAAACTGAATGCAATGAAGATTTGTGACTCCTGCTGGAAAATGCGAATAGTGGCAGGGTCTTCAAGTAGTACATTTGTCTGAGAGTCAATTAATATTAGGAAAGGCACAGTTTTTTTTCAATGGCGCTAATTATCAAGAAGGAAATGGAGTACCCCAGCACCTGGTTTACGGGCACTGGAAGCTCCAGTATCAGTCAGACTTTCATGTAAGTATATGTGTGTTTAATGACTTAGCAGTTGGTTAAAAAGTAGACTTGTGCATGTTTCATCTTTACCAGGGGCAGAGGGGAAACTCAATAAATAGCCTTCTCTCACACTTCCAGACCTGCAGAACTGAGCATGTCCCCTGGTTTTGTGCATATGTCTGTAGGCTTTGAGTTTTTCCTATGGGGGCTTCAATTTCCTCCCAGAGTACAAATACGTGCAGATCAGTTGCATTGGGGAGTCCATACTGTGATGCTGAGTGGGTGTAGGAGGAGATTGAGAGATGAAACTCCGGATGATTTACTCCCTCGGCTAACTAACCAGAACAGGATCGTACCAATACCAAAATGATAAGTTTATAAATGTTTTTCACTACCCTGATTCATTCAGTTATTTATGTTTGTTAATTCCACCTCCCAAGCAAATACATAAATAAACAAACAAACAAATATTCAGGGGGAATGTGTCATAGGTGATAGAATCAGTGGATGAATCTAAAGAAAAAAAGTTATGATTTCTTTCTCTCCAAAACACAATGCAAAAAACTCTTAAGTTAGGTAAGACATTGAAATTTTATGACAGTAGCATGATGCAGAGGAACAACAGAAGGAAAAATCTAACTAAACCTGAGTCAACTAGGACTAATTACACTAAATTAAGTGGAACACACAAAATACCTAAAACCACTTAATAAACAAGCAAGAAATATTACATTTGATTAACTATACTGATGCCTGAGGGAAGTTCTTGTGCTTAATGCAGCAAGTATGTACAGCTGCAGAGACACTACACATAGTGCAAATAAATTAAAAAGTATACAGTACACACACTGATTCCTGAAAAATCAAAATACCATGGAATACTAATGAAATACTTATCAGGATGATGATGACGATGATGATGATAATAATAGAAATAATAATGAATTAGTTTAGGGTATTATGCAATTGACATGTACAATTAAAAAAGAAATTGCACCAGACATTTCCTGTGGCAAAGAAGGGTTGCTTTGTGCCACGTTACTCAAGTCAATTCACTTTATTTTGTATAGTGCATTTTCACAGCCTTACATAGTCTCAAAGCACTTTACTTTGTCCCTGCCCAATTGTCCCAGTGAGCAATATCAAGCCTGAAAAATTATAAAGCCACATTGGCAAGGATAAACTCAGTCATAGTAAGAAACCTTTGGAGGAACCAGAGTGAAAGGGGGAGCCCATCCTCCACAGGGCAGAAGTCAGGTTAACAAAGTCCTGATCTATATGGTTCAATTAGTTAAGTCCGGATGTAAATACAGAATAACTGGCAGCAGGGCACACAGGAAAGACGTCACAGGCAGGAGGGCAGGCAGGAGGGTGGCACAGGCAGGACGTAATGGGCAGGAGGGCGGGCAGGCAGGGCAGCACAGGCAGAAGGGCTGGCGGGTAGCCAGAACTGTTTTGCCACTGCAGTCTGTTTTACAGTTTCATCTGCATTTGTTCCCACAAGGAATAACAACAGCTAATTTATGAACATGCTGCTTTTCAGAAAAGAAGTTTAATTTCTAGGAACATGACCAGTGCAAACATTTAGTGTTGACGGTTCTTTGTAAAATGGATGTTCTGTACTTTTATTGATCTGTCCGTCCATCCATCCATCCATCCATCCATCCATCCATTTTCTAACTACTTCTGATGAAGTTCCGGGTTATGAGGTATCCTGAAGCCCAGGCAATATGGGACACACACACACACATAGGGTATACCTATCTTTATGGGGCCCGCTCATTCACTTCTATGGGATAAATGCTAACGCTAACTATGACAAGCTTAACCCCCACCCTGCCCTAACCATAACCATAAGTAACCCAGCAAAATACAAGAGGTTTTGCATTTTTAGTTTTTCCATAGCAGTCACAGATTTTTATAAAATAGAGTTTTCCTGGTTTTCGGTTTCGTGGTCCCCATAAGGGAAAAAAAACAGGTATTTATCACGTTATGGGGTAGGATAGGTATACCCGCTCGCACACACACACACACACACACACACACACACATGCACACAAATGGATAGATCAACACAGTTACTATGGATGTCGATCCTGCAATAATGAGACAGAACTATCATACTTAATAGGATCATATCCCTAGTTCTACATATGCATAATTATATTTTAAAAAGATCCCACGCACCCAGCACATGAGATGTTTGAACTTCTGCTCTCTGGTAAACGTTACCGCAGTATGCATTGCAGAACAACCAGATTTAATAAGACCTTCTACCCCCAAAGCCATCAGAATACTAAATGCTAATGAACATAAGTTTATGTGAAACCCTACTCTCTCTTCCTCTCTGTGCACTTTATTACCACAACTGGTATTAAGTTTACTTTTTATTTATACAGTATAGTGCAATAATATAATCACGAATGGTGTGTGAGTGTGCCCTGTGATGGGCTGGCCCCCCATCCTGGGTTGTTCCCTGCCTCGTGCCCATTCCACATTCCGGGATAGGCTCCGGACCACCCGCGACCCAGTAGGATAAGCAGTTTGGAAAATGGATGGATGGATATAACTAACATAAGACAGACATTACACCTAACAAACAATAAACACGAAATAAAGGAGTGGACACAAAAAAAATGTAATGCAATGACCAGATTTAACACCTGGATTATGTCCCCCCTTAGTCTCCTTTGCTCGAGGCTAAACAGATTCAGCTCAGCTAACCTCTCCTCATTAGACATTCCTCTAAGACCAGGAATCATTCTCCCAGCTAAGCAAGCCTGAGTCCGGCTTCCACTCCCCCGATTCCCAGCAATGTTAACTTGGAAGGGCGTGTTCTGTATGCACAACTGAGACAACCCAGGTGGAGCTCAGCTTATCGGCTGGCAAAATTGCCTTCAGGTATCACCCACCCTAGTGAGAGTCCAAGCTAGGGCTGTTCTCAGAACTCACCCTAAACGAGGTCCTGCTCAAAAGTTGTAATGACCGCCTGAGGTACCTGTGAGCCTTGCCCGTAATGAGTCAGTGGGTGTAGCCGAGCTGACACGCTTTTGGGCGTCCAATTGCTGAGAACTCCCCTTCGGTTTTGACAAACTGTACGATCGCAAGCAGTGACAGCAGAGCCACAGACAAGCTCAACCAGCAGAGAGCGAATGGTAAGCACCCAACACCCGAAGGGCTCAACTGATCACATCCAAACGACTTCCTGATGGGATTGTGTACGTAACTGGTTTACTGTTGTTAATAGTGGTTGAACTTCTATGCAAGTCCCCTTGTTGGGGGAGAGGGAATGAATGAAAGCATAAGGTGAAATAAAACCTAAAATAAATCAAAAAGGTTAAACAGAAATCAAACCAAATGAATTGTGTTTCTTCTTCAATTGTAAACATAAATTAGTTATGCAACAATAACCTAATTGGATGTTAATGTATTGTGATCAAATTGATTTAGTCCATGAAGTTAATTCCTGCTTTCAGGCAAGAACCTGTGTGTCCAATTATGCGTGTTGTATCACCGCAGTTGACCACCAGAGACCCAACTCAGATGTTGTTAACCTACTATGGCGGACCACTAGAGGTGCAATTTCAATGGAGTGGCACTGCTATGGCTTGCCACTAGAAGCGCAATTTCAAAATGGAGTGGTAGTTCTATGCCTGACCATCAGGGGAGCAATATCGAAATGGGGTCGTAGTTCTATGCCTGACCACTGGAGGCGCGATTTCGAAATGGAGTGGTAGTTCTATGCCTGACCACTAGAGGCGCAATTTCGAACTGGAGTGGTAGTTCTATGCCTGACCACTAGGGGCGCAATATCGAAATGGAGTGGTAGTTCTATGCCTGACCACCGGGGGCGCAATATCGAAATGGAGTGGTAGTTCTATGCCTGACCACTAGAGGCGCGATTTCGAAATGGAGTGTTAGTTCTATGCCTGACCACTAGAGGCGCAATTTCGAAATGGAGTGGTAGTTCTATGCCTGACCACCGGGGGCGCAATATCGAAATGGAGTGGTAGTTCTATGCCTGACCACCGGGGGCGCAATATCGAAATGGAGTGGTAGTTCTATGCCTGACCACCGGGGGCGCAATATCGAAATGGAGTGGTAGTTCTATGCCTGACCACCGGGGGCGCAATATCGAAATGGAGTGGTAGTTCTATGCCTGGCCACTGGAGGCGCAATTTCGAAATGGAGTGGAAGTTCTATGCCTGACCACTAGAGGTAACCAAACGGTTGCCGACGCAAGATGAGTGACACACACATTTAATGCATGCGCATGCCGCTTGCGGCCTTCTTCTGTGCCTTGCACAGTATAAACCCCCTTAAAACAATTACTGAAGCGAGACGGCGCTCGCGTTACGGCGACGGATTTAAATTGTGAGTGCACTATAATTTGTCGCAAATGGTGCTTAACCACGGTGGGTCTCAAGCACAGGAGACTCCCAATTTCTAAATGACACACTCACAGCGCAAAGTTGTGTTAAACTTGCTTTGTCTACAGCAGGCACACACATACGAGTATGATCCTGATAGGTAACTAAGCTATCGGTCTTATGTCCAAGCGCAACATAATTTAGGTTAGAACCTCGTAACAAGTATTCCCGTTTGCTAATAGAGAGATCTCTCCCAGGATATATAGAAACGGAGAAACTCCGAATCGAACCTGGAAACAAAGCGCTACATCTGAGAATTTCGTCAGACATATGGTTAAGGTTCACTGCAGTTTAATACGAAAGAACTACAATGAAATAACCGAAAATAAAACAAAATAATATAACTACTAATAATAGAAATAAAAATAACTATAATAAGCCCTTATGATCCCGCTTAAATGCCTTCAGATTGCCATGAGTGCGACTTTGGCAACCAGTTCACAGTAGCGCTTCTTCACTGCACGTTCGGTCATAAAAAATTTAAATTGTGTGCTCAGAATAAGTTTAAACCTTCTGCCTTGTGATTATTAACCAATTGTTATGCCGAATGGTCGGCTCCTCCAAACTCAATTGCGAAACACTGTGAGTCTGTTAATGTGTGACTTAAATGGAACTCATTAATAACCAGTATCGCGTAATAACCTGGGTTAGAATAGAAGGTTCATACAACAAGCTGCGTCACCAGGTAATGTAAACGATCGGTAGCGAAGCTCCCCTCACGGCCAACGAGAGAGAGTCTCGCGATATTTCAGGCGAATTTGAGGTTTCAGAGCGTAGATCGCACAGGCAGGGATTCTTGTGAGCACTCAATGAACAGAGGCTGAAGTTGTGTAAAAGACATGCATTTATTCCTATAACTAACATAAGACAGACATTACACCTAACAAACAATAAACACGAAATAACGGAGTGGACACAAACAATGTAATCATGAAAATGCAATGACCAGATTTAAAATGAGTAACCTTAAAAGGGAAAATACTGTTCTGCAATGCAAGCAATTTTGCAAAAAATCTTATCTAGCTCTGATTTAAAAGAACCCAGGGTTTTAGCTTGTGTTACAATAACAGGAAGACTATTCCATACTCTAACTACACGCTGTGTACAGAAATGCTTCATCAAATTCGTTTTAAAATGTTCTCCAGCTAATTTCCACTTATGGCCACGAGTTCTGGTATTTAAACTAACATTGAAATAGTCATTTGGCTGAAAAGCATCCAGACCTGTTAGAATCTTAAACACCTGGATTATGTCCCCCCTTAGTCTCCTTTGCTCGAGGCTAAACAGATTCAGCTCAGCTAACCTCTCCTCATTAGACATTCCTCTAAGACCAGGAATCATTCTCGTTGCCCTACGTTGCACCTTTTCCAAGGCAGCAATGTCCTTCTTAAGGTATGGTAACCAAACCCGCACACAATATTCTAGGTGGGGTCTTACCAAGGAATTATGTTATCGTAGCATCACTTGCCTTGTCTTAAACTCCACACACCTAGAGATGCAATGTGCCTTCTCGCGTGGTGTTCCTGCAGAGGGAGTCTGTGAGTGCTGGAGATTGGGGGAGGGGGCAGTGTGGCTATGTCTGCTCTGTGTTCCTCCAGACGAGCAAAGAAGCTGTTTAGCTCCTTTGCTAAAAGGGCGTTGCTGTTAACAGTGACGGTGTTGTTGCCTTTGAAGTTTGTAATGTGTTGTATTCCCTGCCACACCCACTGTGGGTTGTTGTATGTGAAGTAGACCTCTATTTTCTGTTTCTCTGCCTGCCTGGCAACCTTGATGCCCCTATTCAGGTTAGCTCTGGCTGCACTCTGTGTTCTTGACTGCGCTGTCTTGTCCTGTAGTATTGTATTGTTGCTCTTGTGTTTATCTTGCACTTTCTCCCTCTGTTTGTGCTCCTTTCACTCTGTATAGTTCTATCTTGCCCGCACTTGTGTCATCTTGTGTTGTTTCTGTTTTTCTTCTTTGTGTTGCACCGTGGTCCAGGAGGAACAATGTTTCCTTTCACTGTGTACTGTGTATATTGCTGAAATAACAATAAACCCACTTGACCACCTGCCTCGATTCATCCTGAAGAGTTTTCCAATGTTGTTCAAAGGTCTGTTTGTTTCGGGTGAAGGACACGCCCCTGGACGTGCTGGATAAGGGGACCACAGATCAGTGTCCTCAGTCCTGCTTCTCCCTTCAAAGCTGAGAGGAAGATGACCCGCCTGCTGGTTCTGGTTTTGGCTTATGGAGCTCTGCTTATCTCCACAGAGGCCCAGCAAGATTACCACAGTCTCCCTGCACTCTACAAGACGGCCATTAAACTCGCAGTCGAAAATGCTCATCAAGGAACCCGTCAGCACATGAATTTCTATAACATCCAGGGCCGTCCGAAGGTAACTGCTGAGAAAGTGTTTACAAAAGTGTGAAACTTTCATCATCTGCAAGCTGAACTAATGAGAATCACATTGATTTTGATGTTTTAATTTCAATGCATATGATGCTTAATGTCTCTTCACAATGAAAGTGATGGTTGTATATCTCAGCCCTGGTCAATTTTACCTTCTCACAGTTTCTCTCTGAATCTGCTGCAGTCAAGTCTGTGACAGTTTGCCATTTTTTGGGTGATTATTGTTTGTTATATTGCCTTTAAAACAGTTGTAGGCAATTTTGTATATAACGTGTTTATGTGATTTAGATCAGCAGTGAATACATTGACATTGAGATTCTCTTGAGAGCAACAAAATGTCCAAAGTCAACTGCAACAGACCATCGGGCTGACTGTATTTTCATGGACAAGAGGGTAAGTAAAGAGTCACTGTGACTGTGAGCATTGGACATATCAGTTAGCAAATTAATTTAGGTTCATGTTAACTTTTTTGATGCCCTGCGGAGGAAAGTTAGCCAACAATAAAGTAACAAATAGATAGGTGGCCTCAAACAGCCAGTTCCATCACCTTATTCTCAAATTTTAGTAGGTTTACAGGCTTAAAGGCTGGATTACCAGGCAGTTGAAATCAGCCTTAAATGGCAGTGTGGTGTTTTGTGGTGAAAGGGCAATTAAATCTGGTCAGAGCAGGGTAGATGCGCAGTGTGAATTACCCTTTAAATTTACCTCTTTAAATAGTGAACTACAGGACCACTTAGCTTGATCGGAGGACAGTATTTTAATACAGAGCAGTGTTCAGTTAAACGGGATTTGTTGTTCATACTTTTAGATGAACTTGCTTTGTATAATATAGCCTTAAGGTGACCCTGCTTTGGAAGCTCTTTCCTCTAAAATTGTTCTGTGTCATTAAACCCTGCAGTCCAGCAGCTCTGCCTTAAATCTTTAGATATATCTTTACTACACCTTCTCTCACTGTATTTATTGCCCACCACTCTTTAAATACTGTTTTTGTGTGTCTGTGTGTTTTTGCAGCCATTCATTAACTGTAGAGTTTGCAGCAGACGGTCTGGTAATAATCTTACACATCCATCAATTGACTGTGTACCAAACAAGAAAGTGGATGAAGTAAGTGTAGAGAGTCTTAGCATTATGGAAATGTAACAGGTGTGTGAATTGTGTCTAAACATGTGGTTAAACTTTGATTGTGTTTGTACATGCAAAAATTTGATCAGAGTACTGTTTATTAATGACAAGGTTACTTTTAATCTGAACAACAGTGGCAGCACCAGGGAAAAGCTTGGGGGGGGGGCTCTAGCTCCTCCTCCAATGACCATAGTACCCCCACAGCACCCCCAAAATATTGGTTTCATTTTTTCTTTAACTATCTGTAAAATCTGTATATTGTGTAAGACATTTTTGCGGTTTTTATAGCATACTTGTAGTGTATTTTTTCTTCAAAGTACACATAGAGGCTCTGTGAGCTAGACGTTAGAATTTCATATTTTATCATATTTTATCCATGCTGTAGCTTATCGTGCTGTGTGCTTCTATACAGCATCTACATAAGCTGAAAAGCTAAAGCACCCGCTCTAAATAATCTCACTCCCCTATAGCACCTGTAGCATTAAGTCACTGGCGCTGCCACTGCTGAATAAACGACTCCAATCTGACTAAACCGCTTAACTTTTCCTCCCCATGTTACATTTCAGGACAAACGACGTAATATGTGTCCTTCTGATAAACCTCCTCTCAGATCTAAAACTGCCTTGGCTTCCAAGGACACTAAAGAAGCTGAAGGAGACTGTCTGGGCTGTTTCTGATGGCTGATGGTCCTGCAATGTGGACCAGAGGAGGAAACTGGAAGGGAAAATGCTTTGCTTTATATCATGCCCACCCAAAGCCCCCAGTGAGTAAGCCATAGGCGCCGATAGCATGGAAAAACTCCCAAGAAGGAAGAAACCTTGGGAGGGACCAAACTCAAAGGGGGAGCCCATCCTCCTGGGGCCGGCAAAGTGTAGGTGCAGGATCACAAAAAACTTAACGAGAGAATTCGACTGTCCCTCACAAAAACTGTAAAGTTTTAGTGGCTAAATTGCTTTTTCTATGCCTTTTCAAACAGGAGGAGATTTGTTTGGCTATACGTAGAAATTTTCTATACAATTTAGACAGCACAGAATCATTAACCTACTTTAATGAATTTATTTATACAACCACATATTTCACACATTTTGACATCAGTCATGCAGTGAAGATACAGTCTCTTTATTTCTTGACGCCAACCCTCCCCATTAATCCGGGCTTGGGACCGACACCTAGTTGAGCTGGCTTGCTCCCTTAAGTGGCTGGGTTAGGCTAAACTATGTACATATTTATAAAGACTACAATAAATTTATAAAGACCTCCCTAAATATGTAGTCTAACAAAACGCAGTTTAAAGAAGGTAGCCTACCTGGTAAACAAAGAAATTAAAAGGCCCACAGCATATAATCGGGCTATATTCCAAGCAGTTTTTAAGAACGTAACCTACATGGCGAAATTGAATTACTTTCTGGACCAACAAACGCAACCAGGCATGAACATTATGCACCTTCCTAGTCTTGATGTAAGTCGTCCTACAGATGAGGACGTTAGGCAGCCTTTAGATCCGACCCATCATGCACTGCAGTTTTTTGCAAATTCCTCAGACGGAAAACCATTAAATACCTCTTCTATTACCTTATATTACCTTATATTCATGTAATAAATATACAAATATCAATTAGTTGGAAATCAGCCAGACAGACGTAATTACTACAAATGGTTTCCACTGTATTTGTGACTCTGAGTGCCGCAGGCTTGGATGCAGTGCCGCACCATTTTGTAAGGCATGCACTGGCCAATCATGTAGCACTTCTCTCAGAAATATTAATGAGACATCACCTACCACCCTGCAAAAAAGAAATTTGCCGCTTGTCCCCCTGCACATGAGCCAACTTGGCTGCGTCAACCAGCGGAGCTCCGGAGCCTCTGGAGAAACACGCGGCAAAAAAGGCTCGCATGCGGTCTTCCAAAGTTTGGGAATACTTCAGTCATGACACCTTTTCTGCGCCTCTACTGTAGCTGGCGTTAATGATGCTGTTTCAGCCATTTTATATTTTCTGTTTACTTATTCTGTCATGTAAGACTGAGACAAATTATCGTTTACGACAATTCTTACACACTGTAGCCTGACTTGCTGACTTAAGTAAGTTTAACTATAAGCTACCTTTGCTAGTGTTTGTGAATAACATGTTTCTCTAGTTATGAAATTATTCCATGTTTTAGCATCTGTTTCAACATTAAAGTCAAATTGGTATACTGAAATATATAAAAACTTTTGAACTATTAACTTAAGTCTAACATAGAAAATCCTACTGAATCTCTTAAGATTTTCCTTTTTTGTTAATGCACTAATGTTTAAGAAGTGTCTTAATAAATTGAATTTCAGATTTGTGTGTGGGTGGGAGTGGGTGAATTGTATTAAATTCATACATTCATTCTTTTGGCTCAGACATTACTGACCTAAAACAAATTGAGGCATTGGGTAAGTGCTTAAATTAGCTACTAAATGGCAAAAAATATTCTAAATATCACATTTTCCATTCTTCGGTATAATTTTAACGAATCACCTATGCTGCCAAACATTAATGCATAGATTGTCACAACACTCTATGTTTTAGTTCTTCTTTATGTGTATAGGACGGTGTGATGGTTCTGGTGGTGGGTGTGGCCGACGCTGCTCGCGATGTTTGGCTATGCTGCAGTCCCAGGGACCAAGTTGGAACACATTTCCACCTTCAAGCTTAGGTGGAAAAACGGCACCGAGACCCAGCAGCAGGACAACTTCACTTGTCCAGACAACCAGCCCTGCTTCATCATTGAAGTAAGCCCTGTGAACAGGAGCGAGATGTACTTCTGCAGTGGATGTTATAGCGGAAAGAACATCCCCATCCTCACGTCTGCCGGAGTGCCCCCTCAAGTGGGTGTGTGACTTAACTCGATGGATGAATTGGACAGAATGTACTGTTACTAGAGGTCGACCGATATGGGTTTTTCAATAGCCGATGCCGATATTTAGGAGTCAGGGTCAGGCGATGGCCGATATATGCTGCTGATTTTTTTTGGCCGATAATTGGACGTTTTCCCCTCTATTTGCATGGTAAAATATCACACTAATAATAAAAAACGATACACAAAATTTCTCAATTTAGCATTTATTGAATACTCAACTTGGAAACAATAACACATTTATAAACAATAAAAATAGCAGCATCAGAATCTCTGTTAGTGCACAATATAGCAGCAAACTCCTCATGTTTGACGGAAGGAAATTTGTAAACAATACAAAAAGGAATAAGCATGTTATCTTCAGTTGTAATCCCACTTCCAGTCCCTGAGTCTTACTCACCACACTCATACTTCACAGCAATCAGACAGCAGTTAATTAACCAGAAGAGAAAAATGCAAAAACACAACAGAACTTGTAAATAATAACAAACTAATAGACAATAAAAATAGCAGCATCAGAATCTCTATTAGTGCCAAATATAGCAGCAAACTCCTCATGTCTGACGGAAGGAAAATTTGTAAATACACAAAGGAATGAGCACATCTTCAGTTTTAATCCCATTTCCAGTCCCTGAGTCTTCCTCATCCCACAAGCAGGCAAGGCATGTCACCCCGGTTGTGTGACACTTATTTTATATAATAAAATAAGTGCCCCCTGCGGCCCCAGAGCCCGAGCAGCCGTCTCCGCTGCCTGCAGCTACCGCGCCCACGTCCGAGGCGCTTTCCCTGCCTGCAGCTCCCGGGCAGGCGCCCCCTCTGCAGCCTGCAGCTCCAGTCCCTGGCCCCACTCCAGTCCCTTCTCCCCCTGTGACTCTGGTACCCTCACCCCGACGAGCCCGACCCCGGCCACGGGTCCTTATGTCTGTGTCCCATAAGGGGAGAGGACACAGACGCACGGCTGGGGTCCCACCCGCCCAGCCCCCTGGCTCGCCCTCCCTCGCCGGCGCTAGGGCTTGGTCGGCGCCTGCGGGTCCTGGCCCTCCGGGTCGGCTGTCGTCTGCGGGTCCCCCTCCGCGGCCTCGTCGCCCTGCCTCGGTCCCTCCTCCGGCGTCTTATCGGTTGCCTGCGGGCCCCCCGACGGCGGCTCCTCATTCGCCTGCTGGTCCTCCCGCTCTGGCGTGTCGGAGGACGTCGCCGTCTGCTGCGGCTCCCCCTCTCTCCTTGCCCTCGCCAGGGTCCCTTCCAGCTCCTTCGTCCCCTTCCCTGGTCTCCCCTCCGACTCCCTCCTTCGTCCCTGCGTCTGTCCCTCACCCCGTCTCCTCGGCCCCTCCGGCTCCGGCCTCCCGGCCGCCTGCAGCCCTTCCGGCTGCCTCCCGTCGCCCGCTGGGTCTCCCTCGGGCTCCTCTTGGTTCCCCCTCCTTCTCTCCCTGGCCTCCCGTCTTTGTCCCTCATGCCTCTGCTCCCCCTCGCTTTGTTCCTCCTGTCTCTGTCCCTCCTCTCTTTGTCCCTCGTCCCTCTGGCTTCTGCTCCTCTTTCCCCGATGTTCCCTTCGTTCACTCCCGGTCCTTTTGTCCTGCCTGTTCCCTCCGTGTCCCCCTTTCTGATCTGTTTCTCTGCCTTTCCTGTCTTATGTCAAGTCTTGTCCTGGCTCCTTCCCCTGTGCCAGTTCTGTCTGTCCGTTCTGTTCCCTGTCCCTCATTAATGAGGTTTTATATAGATATACATATATGCCCGGCTTGTCCGCTCCTCGTGTGTGCCACGCCCCCTGATTACCCACGTGTGCTTCCCTGATCGTCTCCTGCTTTGCCCGATTACTTTGATTAGTCATGACCTATTTTAAGTTCTGGTCTTACCTGTTTGCCCTGTCCGTCATTGTAGTTTGTCAATGCCTGCGTTCCGTCCTGCTCTACCCGCTCCGTTTCCCCGATTAAAGACCCGTTTTCACAAACACAAAAAATTGGTTCAGATAGGCGACGGACAATCTGATTGGTTCAGATAGGCGACGGACAATCTGATTGGTTCAGATAGGCGACGGACAATCTGATTGGTTCAGATAGGCGACGGACAATCTGATTGGTTCAGATAGGCGACGGACAATCTGATTGGTTCAGATAGGCGACGGACAATCTGATTGGTTCAGATAGGCGACGGACAATCTGATTGGTTCAGATAGGCGACGGACAATCTGATTGGTTCAGATAGGCGACGGACAATCTGATTGGTTCAGATAGGCGACGGACAATCTGATTGGTTCAGATAGGCGACGGACAATCTGATTGGTTCAGATAGGCGACGGACAATCTGATTGGTTCAGATAGGCGACGGACAATCTGATTGGTTCAGATAGGCGACGGACAATCTGATTGGTTCAGATAGGCGACGGACAATCTGATTGGTTCAGATAGGCGACGGACAATCTGATTGGTTCAGATAGGCGACGGACAATCTGATTGGTTCAGATAGGCGACGGACAATCTGATTGGTTCAGATAGGCGACGGACAATCTGATTGGTTCAGATAGGCGACGGACAATCTGATTGGTTCAGATAGGCGACGGACAATCTGATTGGTTCAGATAGGCGACGGACAATCTGATTGGTTCAGATAGGCGACGGACAATCTGATTGGTTCAGATAGGCGACGGACAATCTGATTGGTTCAGATAGGCGACGGACAATCTGATTGGTTCAGATAGGCGACGGACAATCTGATTGGTTCAGATAGGCGACGGACAATCTGATTGGTTCAGATAGGCGACGGACAATCTGATTGGTTCAGATAGGCGACGGACAATCTGATTGGTTCAGATAGGCGACGGACAATCTGATTGGTTCAGATAGGCGACGGACAATCTGATTGGTTCAGATAGGCGACGGACAATCTGATTGGTTCAGATAGGCGACGGACAATCTGATTGGTTCAGATAGGCGACGGACAATCTGGTTCAGATAGGCGACGGACAATCTGATTGGTTCAGATAGGCGACGGACAATCTGATTGGTTCAGATAGGCGACGGACAATCTGATTGGTTCAGATAGGCGACGGACAATCTGATTGGTTCAGATAGGCGACGGACAATCTGAACGGTTCAGATTGTCCGTCGTCTATCTGAACCAATCAGATTGTCCGTCGTCTATCTGAACCAATCAGATTGTCCGTCGCCTATCTGAACCAATCAGATTGTCCGTCGCCTATCTGAACCAATCAGATTGTCCGTCGCCTATCTGAACCAATCAGATTGTCCGTCGCCTATCTGAACCAATCAGATTGTCCGTCGCCTATCTGAACCAATCAGATTGTCCGTCGCCTATCTGAACCAATCAGATTGTCCGTCGCCTATCTGAACCAATCAGATTGTCCGTCGCCTATCTGAGCCAATCAGATTGTCCGTCGCCTATCTGAGCCAATCAGATTGTCCGTCGCCTATCTGAGCCAATCAGATTGTCCGTCGCCTATCTGAGCCAATCAGATTGTCCGTCGCCTATCTGAGCCAATCAGATTGTCCGTCGCCTATCTGAGCCAATCAGATTGTCCGTCGCCTATCTGAGCCAATCAGATTGTCCGTCGCCTATCTGAGCCAATCAGATTGTCCGTCGCCTATCTGAGCCAGATTGTCCGTCGCCTATCTGAGCCAATCAGATTGTCCGTCGCCTATCTGAGCCAATCAGATTGTCCGTCGCCTATCTGAGCCAATCAGATTGTCCGTCGCCTATCTGAGCCAATCAGATTGTCCGTCGCCTATCTGAGCCAATCAGATTGTCCGTCGCCTATCTGAGCCAATCAGATTGTCCGTCGCCTATCTGAGCCAATCAGATTGTCCGTCGCCTATCTGAGCCAATCAGATTGTCCGTCGCCTATCTGAGCCAATCAGATTGTCCGTCGCCTATCTGAGCCAATCAGATTGTCCGTCGCCTATCTGAGCCAATCAGATTGTCCGTCGCCTATCTGAGCCAATCAGATTGTCCGTCGCCTATCTGAGCCAATCAGATTGTCCGTCGCCTATCTGAGCCAATCAGATTGTCCGTCGCCTATCTGAGCCAATCAGATTGTCCGTCGCCTATCTGAACCAATCAGATTGTCCGTCGCCTATCTGAACCAATCAGATTGTCCGTCGCCTATCTGAACCAATCAGATTGACCGTCGCCTATCTGAACCAATCAGATTGTCCGTCGCCTATCTGAACCAATCAGATTGTCCGTCGCCTATCTGAACCAATCAGATTGTCCGTCGCCTATCTGAACCAATCAGATTGTCCGTCGCCTATCTGAACCAGATTGTCCGTCGCCTATCTGAACCAATCAGATTGTCCGTCGCCTATCTGAACCAATCAGATTGTCCGTCGCCTATCTGAACCAATCAGATTGTCCGTCGCCTATCTGAACCAATCAGATTGTCCGTCGCCTATCTGAACCAATCAGATTGTCCGTCGTCTATCTGAACCAATCAGATTGTCTGTCTATCTGAACCAATCAGATTGTTTTTCTTACACAAAAAATTATTCCGTTTTCAAAACACTTTTGTGCAAGAAATGCTCCCATGAGCCTGTGTTTAGTGCCTACAGAGGTCTTCTTTTTGCCACTGGTACAGGAGAGTACGGGTCCCACCTTGCCACAGCCAGGCACCTCCACGCCATCGACGGGCCGCGGAATCTCGATGGAGCGCACGTTGCCGTACTTGCAACACTCCTCCCGGATGTCCTCCAGGATCTCCTCGTAGTCCTCGTCGTCCACCAGCTCCTCGGGCATGACCATGTTGAGGAGGCACAGCACCTCCGTGGGCATGCCGGAGCTCTGCAGCCGCTGCAGCCCTGGAACCTGCAGCGTCACCGGCGTCTCGATGATGGCCGTCTGTCCCGGGGGGCGACAAGAGTGTCAGATACCCCCTGATCGTCCAATCGTCTCGAGTAACAGCGAGAAATTTACATGGACCCAAATAAACCCAAGAAATAGGGGCATTAAGCTTCCTGGGAGGCACCCAGGAACCAAGTTGGGTTTAGGACATCAGAAAGGCGGCAGCCGAGGGCAAATACTCACAGCGTTGGCATTCTTAGCCCCCACGCTTGCCCGCTGGACGATGAGCTTCTTGTCTCCGAGCTGCATGCCATTGAGTCCAGCCACGGCCTGCGGGATGCATCCCACACAAGCGTCAGCAATTCCATCCGGAAGCCCCGAGTCACCCCAGACCTTCCAGCTGCTGCCCCACCTCACGCACCTGGTCAGTGGCACTGATGTCCACGTATTCACAGAAAGCATAACCCTTAGACAGTGACGTGGCACTGTCCTTCACAAGGTTGAAGGCCTTAAGAGGTCCGAACGACGTCAAGAGTTCCTTCACCTGGGCAAGAGGAGGAGACGCGGGGGGGCGATTAGCCCGACAGTCCAGGCACGGCGCCTCGCTAGAAATGCTAATCTTAACTGTGGGAGAAGCAGCATGTTAAACTTTGCAAAACGACATGAGGAAACAGTGAAGACATCAGGAAAATGGCTTTATGACAAGTGGCTCGACATTACGGTGCAACACTAGAGCTCAAAGCCCCCTGTGCCCTTTCTGCATGACTTACTTACTGGGAGCGTACAAAAGTAACTATTTTGATTCTTGTCAATGAATGATAACACAGATTCCCCCCCCCCATCCTACAGCATATACAACACAACTGAATTCCTAATCAAGTTCTCTGATAATTCCAACTACGAATTTTGAAATATGGACCGAGTTGCATCTGATTTTAAGGGCCACAATAATTAAGCTAGATGGTATATAAAAAAAAAAACTAAATAAAAACAGCTAATTATATGTTAAGTGTTCCATGTATACAATGTGGAGGGGGGGGGGCGACTCGGCAGAACACAAACCCAGCCGAATCACTGACTTCCTGTTCTTAAAACCAAGAACCACATTGGTGCAGTTAATTAGAGGGACAAAGCCTACAGGAGATAAACTCACAGGTAAAGCTAAGAGCCGCCACAGGGTCCTGCTAAAGGGGCCACGGCTTGAAGCCAAACAGGACGAAATAGCTCTGCTAACATCATTCCTCACTTATTCTACAGGAATCTACTGTAAAGCCGCATTAACCACTGACTTCAGAAAGGAGTCACCTGGGACACTGGCAGCCACAAGAGGGCGCTACCTCCTACCTTCTCTTAGGGGCAAAAAAAAAAAAAAAAATCAAATTTATACCCTGTGATCAGCATAATAAGTCTCTCCCCAGCCTTCAACCCCCAAAAAAAGGACCCCATATGCTTAAGAGCACTCCAGGACAGAGCCCCCCCACAGGGGCAGGCCGTCGACAGGGAGGATATCCGTGCGAGGGACGGAATGTCTTACTTGCCTTGTGTTACATGTTGGCATGGCAGCAGTAGGTCAGTACTACTGAACAAATTATGAGCGAAGACTTAACGATCTTACAGGCCCCTAGCTGGGGACAAAGTGGGGAACAAAAATGAAAGAGCTGTAAGTATCAAAGCGGTAGCAGGGACTGCAAAAAAAATGTAAACACCAGGATACAAGCAGCGGTTTCCATTTCACCTGTCTATGGCACATTTACTGGCTTTGACGTGAAATACATTAACAGTTCTGCTGGATTCAAACTCTCTCCCCCCAGTGCTGCTTTGGTACAGCCTTCCTCTTGACTTGTATTACATGTGACTCACACTGGATAAGAAAGATTACGATGACAATCCGAAAAGGAGGAAAAAAATCAAAGAAAAACAAACTGACTGCACTTCTCACTTACCTTTCACTGAAACCGCGATCACTATCTTGTGGGCTGAGTCTTGCCATTTTTAACAGTTTAGGCTAAAGTGAGTGGGACACCGGAGCTCAAAATGTTACAATGCAGGGGTGGACGCAAAACGTTTTGCGATTAACTTTTGCAAAATAAATAGGTAAACTATTAAATGCCTGTATGGATTATGTCTATAATGGGCCGATTTCAGTGGGGTGGCGATATAGGAAGAAAAAAAAAAAATCATAAAAGATGCTAATGAGAAGTAGAAAATGTCTAAAATGTGACCCTTTCAACACTTTCAGAGTAAGACGACCTCATCTGTGCATGTTGTTATGGTAATATTATCCATCACTGACGTCATAACAGAATAGGGCATGGGGCACGATGTGAAAACTCCAGTGAAGCTGATAATCGTTCACCGGGAAAAAGGTCCGAAGTATTTTCTGCCTTTCGAGCGACACAGCAATGTAGGGAACGATTCTTCCGCAGCTCCCCATCGCTGTTAACGGGATGTGAAGTCATCGTTCTCAGTGTGCGGACATGGACGTGAGACACGGCACGTCTGCGAATACTGAAGCGTTTGGGGACTTGGTCGATCTCCCCCACATTTCAAGCACAGTCTATGGTAGTGTTTCCCAGCCCAGTCCTCGGGGGTACCCCCCCGGTCAGTCCACGTTTTTGCTTCCTCTCAGCACACCTGTACCAGGTATTCGGTGTTCCTGATTGGCTGGGAGCTAGGAGGGAGCGAAAATGTGGACAGTCGGCGGTTCCCCGAGGACTGGGATTGGGCAAACACAGGTGTACGGCAATGTGGAGGTATTCGTCAGTTAGGTGACGCGCAGATGACTCGATTTTAAATTTTCATGCAGCAAAACGACGCGGCTGATTCATCCGACTAACACTCAGCAATTAACCCGATATACAAATATTCCAGGGTACCCAGCAACAGGCAGCACAGGGACTGGCTACGTGACTGGTTTGGCAAGCCGCCAGCTGTAAGGCACGTTTCCCAAAGCCTTTGTTGCTAATAAGGTTATTTGCTAACAACATTAGATAACAACTGAATGGTTCCAACTATGCAAGTCGATAACATGAGGTTTTGGGAAACGTACCTTTTACATTAGCGGGGTCTCAATATCTTCATAATTTACAGCTGGATAAACAATGAGCGTAATGTAACTGTCAACTCATTACCTACATGTCTAATAAATGTTTAATAAATCCCATGAATATCTTTAAAAAAAAAAAAAAAAAACCTCAAATGTGCGGCTATTTTCAGCAGCTAGCTTTAAACATGATGCTGACATTTGACCCCCCAGTATCTTGTAATGAATTTTAAGCGGTGAGGTAACTTTGACAGGCTTTCTTTTCCTACTAATCAGTTACACAGAGACGAGTGTTTATTTTATGTATGTATGTGCGTGCACGTGCGTGCGTGCGTGTGCGTGTGTGTGCATGCCTGCTTGAGTTCCACGTGCAGCAGTGGGACAGAAACACAGGAGGGTTGTGGGTCGGCTCCCCGGCGACAGAGACTGAGGGCGGGGTACCTGATCGTCACTGAGATAGTTGGGCAGGCCTCCGACAAAGAGCTTGTGTGGCGAGTCTGGAACCACGGTGGAGACGACCCCTGCAGACAGAGCGGCACGGCGCCCAAAGCCGGCCGATCACAGCAAACCGTCAACATGCCGGATAATGACCACGAGCAAACGGCGCGAGTGAAATAAGCCAACTTCAAATCAGTATGACGTCGTTATCTCCTATATAATATCAGATAAATGTAACTCCAGCAAAAAAATACCTAAATACTGGGGCAGTTTGACGACTGTTTTTTGTCTCTCCCATCTTGCTCTCCATGGGAGATACTGACACATGCAGCACCAGTCAAAAGTATGGACACACCTGCTCTTAATGCATTTGTCTCTATTTTAGCTGTTATTCACCTTATAGTAAAAGGCCTTTGGGCATGGAAGTTATGCATATGAAGTACTGCAAAGACAAAATTTTTGTCTCTTCAAAATAGGAGCCATTGGCTTCGATGACAGCATTGCGGACTCAACCAGCTAACATATGTACCCACCTGGACCGTTTCTCCAACAGTCCTCGAGTTTCCACAAGTTCTGCGCGCAAGCTGGCTACCTTACTCTTACTCTCATCCAACTGATCCCAAACCAGCTCTATAGAGTTTAGGTTGGGGGGCTGTGGGGACCATCTCTTTCCTAGTTCACAAGGTAATAAGCTACTTGCATAACCTTCAAGGTGGGCTTTGGGTCATTATCTTGCTGAAAAACAAGTCATTTTCAGTAGGTGTGTCCAGAATTTTTAACTAGAATAGGAGCCAGCAACCCTAGAACAATTTGGGGGTTAGGGTCCTTGCTCAAGGGCCCAGTGGTGAAATCACTCTGCCAACCCTGCCAACCAGCAACCTTCTTTTCATGGGCAAACATCACAGAGCCACACAACACCCCTATGTTAACAGTAAGAAGTGAGTGACTGAGCTGTGTGTGTGTGTGTGTGGCTCAGCTGGTTAGGATGCCAGCGTTATCATCAGAAGATCACTGGTTCACATCACTGGTGATCACACCACTGGGCCGGCGAGTTTGCTCTAGGGACAGGCTGACCCTGATTTCTCAAAAAAAAAAAAAAAAAAAAACATTCTTCACTTTGGATAAAACTGTCTGCTAAATATTTACAACATTAAGTAAATAAAAGTGAAAGTCTCCCTCTTTATATGACAAGACATCCGCAGCTTGCGAAGGACAGTCAGTCCGTAACGAGTACAAAAAACTGGCCTTGCCGATCGGCTCTTCAAAGGTAAATAAAGATTAAGGTTATGACGGCGACAAGCAAAACGGACCTGGTACGTGGAAGGCGGGCTGCTCTGAGATGCCAGGCAGGGGGCGATAGTCGTGGGGCCGCCTGATTTTTAACGACTGACCCTGGAAAATGATGCCGTCGAAGGCCATTGCCTGCGTGGTCTCATCCACGGACCGAAACTAGGGCAGAACGAAGAACGTCGTTAATCAGGGAAGGCTGCGGTCTCCGCCTGGACACAGCAGCCATTAGGCAGGAAAGACTCTTACTTCAAGGAAGGCAAAGTTCTTGTCCTGGTTTATCTGAACAGCGAGGACGGGATTGGTGGGACCTTGACATAAGCCAGCCAATCGCATCTGGGTATTGAAGAAATCCGCCATGGCCTCCTAAAAAGACAGGCAGACACACTGAATGAAGACAGGCAGACGTCTGAAGACATCAAAACAGGCAAACGAGAAAAAAAATGACTGACAAGTCTAGTACATTTATCTATTTATTTTGCGGACACTTTCATCCAAAGCAACATACATTTCATTGAAGAAGCAGGACCAGACAGTTCCTAGAGCAAATAGTGCTTAAGGGCTGCGCTCGGGGGCCCAATGGTGAAATCACTCTGCTGCCCAAGGGATTTGAACCAACAACCTTCTTGTGACCGGCTCAGTGTCCTAACTCACTGAGCTACACATGACACCAGTATGCATGACAGAAGGCAACGCGGGACTTTGCCTGGACTCACCTCCGTCAGGCCGAAGGGGATGTTGCCGACATAAAGCCGCCTGGCCTGCCGGGTCATCTGGCTGCCGACCATCGGCACCTGGGTGGGCGTCACTGCCACGCCGCTGGTGGTGGATGTTGCCAGTAAAGCTATCGTGGGGATCTGCCCTGCAGCTGTGGGGAGGAGAAAGGGCTTCAAGACCCCAACCAGGGACGGCCAGAACATCCGGATCGTCGCCTTCATTTGCTTCTAACCCCTAGGTTTAAGCTCTCTTCACACTGTCTGAAATCATCCCAAGTGTTATTCCCTCTTTGACCAGCAGGGGGGAGGAGGGCACTCCAGAATAAATGCTTTCATTGCAACCAATATACCATAACCTTGCAATACTGAACTAGCACACATGGAAGCGTCGCATCCAAACCTTGCATTGCCTTGTACTGCATGGGGGTGATGTGCTCGAATCCCGGAGGGGGAACATCCCAGTACTTGTATGTCCTTTTCTTACGGCTTCTCCGAGGAGAGTAGCTGCCCAAACACAAAACAGAAGGTTGTTTTCCCCAAACAATACAGTGTAAACACTCAGAATCTGGCAAAAACAAACAGATGGCAGAATGTTTACATTTAACTTTGGATCGCAGGCAGTTTAAGGTCATGAGGGTGTGACCATGCGCCACTTTTTAGGCTGGCTTTGAGGTCCCATCGCTATGGCGGGGGCTACTTATAAACGCCAGTTAAAATTTAATATGGGTACAGTCCCCCTTCCCACCACGAAGAAACCAATTGGTTGATTGTGAAAGAAACTTGTTAAGAGGCCTCAAACCATGCTAGATATCAGCTTCAGTGCCTGTAACCGGGACCGTGAGGGGGGGTACCTGTGCTTCTTGTGCTCGCGTGAGCTGCTCCGTCGGTCACGACCCTTGCGGTCGCGGCTGCTGCTGCGCTTCTCGTGACTCCGCCCCCTGGAGTCCTTGCTCCAGCGGCGGTGCTTCTCGCCACGGCTCAGAGACCGGCTGCGGCTACGCTTCTTGTGTCGCTCCTTCTCCCGCTCTGGGGGACGACACCGTGGTACCAGTGAGACGGTGGGCGGAGCGACATGACTGCCCCCCTACCATCCATTTCGATAAATCCAAGATGTGTAACTCAGAGGGATTATGAATGTGTGTCCGGATGGTTGTGGGTTTGAAGCCCATGAGTCACAGAGTAATCATATTACCAACTTCCCTGGGGTGCTGGATGCTGACTGACCCAGCGCTATGCCTTAAAAGTCACTTACGGAGACCAAGATGTGGTACGGGGTCTAACTCCCCAGTTTCCTCACCAGAATGAAGCACCTCCATTCAATTCACATATTCAATCACACCCTCCTGAAACAAACACACCCATCTCTCAATGGCTAATAATTTCAAGGGCACAAGGACATCCCCTTGAATGTCAGTCTGTTGTGAAACAATAAAAACATAACCAGACTAATTAATGATATAGGAGCACAGTGGTGAGTACAGTTGCCTCACGCCTCCGAGTCTGGAGGCCTGAATTTTGCCTCTGCTCTCTGTATGGGGAATTTGCCTGGAATAGGCTCCAGGGGAGCCTGACTAAGATAACTGGTTGGACGATGGATGGGTAATTAATATCGTTTCAATCTGACAGACAGCACTTTATTAAACTAGCAATAAAATATCACCTTTCTATCCCAGCAGGTCCTTCATATAGAAGCTTAAATAAATCCCTGAAGGTGCAGTTTTCAGTGAAGCATTTAAACGCAGGTGCTGCTCGAGGAATCAGCTTCATGCATCAGTTATAACAGCGTTACGGTAATGCACCGCTGCAAAAGTACAGACACGGAGCGGCCAATGCATCTTACGTAAATCGGTAATAACCAATTACCGCAATCGCAGGCATAGTCAGAGCGCAGATATGAATGACTGGAACTGCTAGTTTATCAAACACGGCGGCACTTAGTGCTCGTCTAGCCGAATCAGGTCGTTTCGAATGACATTTTAGTGATTTAGTGATAAGGAGCTGATATGACAAGATTGCCATTTGATAGGTACATAAATCAATCCTACTTTCGACTCCGTTGTAACGCATGTTGTATATTTCAGTTGCGTTAGTATGGCTTAAGTTTATTCAGTTTACTGGATTCTCTGCACTTTAATGAAGTTATATGTGTATTGTTATATAACTGTACATCATTGTTAGTTACTGCTATCCGCTGTAAAGGTAGATACAGGTGCAAGACTTTGCAATAACGACCTAAAAGCAGTTGTTATGATTCCAGGGAACGCGGCTGATTTTTAGAGTCTATACATCATGAAGAAACGGCGATCGTGTGAGAAAGACTTATTCTGTACGGATGACAGGGCCAGCATTTCGGACCCAAGGGAAAGGCTATTGTGCATCGGAAAGAGACAAAATCATATCATTATATAGAAAACTCGTCGTAGTATTTAAAAACCAAGTAACTAACACTGTTATTAAGTGCGGACTTTAAATCAAGTGGTCGCGGTCGTTTTTATTTGCATAAAACTTTAAACGTGATCTTGAAAATATAACGCTTGCAACAAACATCCATGCATAGTGTGTTACTGCGAATGAAAATACGCGGGTCGCAATTTATGATCCAAGTGTATAATGGTAAATAATTAAATAAATAAAACCGCAGGCTTTCACATCGAGTGCACCCCAATAACGTTTCATTGAAATGTCCATGTTATGTACGCCGGGCACTGATGGATGCAGGCCTAGCGATCTCTATAACAATGCCAAGCAAAGAATGTCACTGATTTACCAAAGCGGTCAGTTTTCGGGGATCCTGCGGCAGCTGGGAGAAGAAGAATCGGGCAGGTTTCAGAATCGGCGAGCGCTCGGATAAAAGGCACCGATTTCCCAGCCGCGCTTTTCTTTTCGGAACCAGCAGAAGTGCCCTCCGCACCATCCTCGGCGCTAGGACACGCCGGCCACTTTATTACCCTAAAACAGGGAGCATACACCGATCTTCAAAGCCAAACTTACCTTGCCGATTTTCGCTTAACTGCTTCTCAAACTCATCGAAATCGGACATTTTTCAGTCCGTACTAAAGACGTATTGCAAAATAAGCAGAGGTCCAACAGTAGGCCTTTGAATGGGCTACAGGCTGCATTGGGTTCTGCTGCTTTTTCTTCCGAGTCGCCTGCCCCTCCTCCCCCGAAGTCATCGGCTCTTCCTCGGTTGTATCACACACAGGTTCGGAAACATTCGATGCGCATTACCGTCCCCTCCTGCACTGGAGGGTTAAGGACAACGTGATTATATCGAACCAAAATTGAAATGTGCAAGTTGACTTTCCTAGTTATACGTCTTCATTTTTATTCTGGGTTTAACAACCATGAGTTTATGACGTATTTTACATGATTAGTTGGCGACTGGACCTTATTGTTTATATCTCTTATTAAGGATCCATCCATCCATACATCAATTATCAAAACCACACACTTACAATCCGAGTCTAGTTTCATATGCTGCGCTGCTGAGCGACCCGCAAAATATTATGCATGAGTACAAGTCACAAGCCCCGTTTCCACTAACACGGGGCCGGTTCTAGCTTGGTGCCTTTTGAGACCGAGGCAAAAAGATGCAGACTCTCCCCGTCGGGGAATCGAACCCCGGTCTCCCGCGTGACAGGCGGGGATACTCACCACTATACTAACGAGGAGATGTACGCGCACTACTTTTACATCTTCAAGATAAACAGCGGATGACTACTAACATTTGCGAGTAATCAATGACTGAGCTTCATGTCATGACCATGGTGCTCAAGAGAAGAAAAAATACATAATGTACGTCCACTGATACCAGAACAACCATATAGCTTTATACTAAGACGATGATTAAACGGAAAATTCCTTTACAAAACACTGCCACAAAATCATAGTTTCGCAATATTACATCGTGCAACGGGACACAGTGTAAGTACGTGAAGTCGGTAATTAAATCAAGAAAAAAAAGTGAGAGGAAAAGAATACTTTTCTATTATCATATTTTTCTAACTGGCCAAACTGAGTCATATTTTGATTATACACACTAACAGAAAAACAGTGCAAATCTCCGGTAGTCCGTTTCACTTGCGCTCCGCTATGGGGCAGTAACAAGCAGAGCTTAAGTGTGGAAGGAAAAAAAAAACACAGGACAGCATCAATCCCAACTTCACAAACGCCGGAGATCGAGATGCTGTAAGCATGACAATTAACATCTTTATCCAAGGGAACAGCTGCAAGACACAGATGCCGCGCCTAACAAAGGTAGGATCGATTCCGAAGTTCAGGCATTTACAGACGCGGACTCTTCTGGAGTTGATTTTTTTCGGGAGATACGCATCAACTTCAAAAGTATGAACCGCATTATATCTATATCTGTTATGACGTTGTAGCTATTGATACTGATGCATCACAAAAATAATTTAAATGTTTTTTCATTCTGACATATGTTCGTTCGGACGAGGATTTTATTATATGAGATAAGTTTTAAATGAAAACTTTTTTTAATCTATATGATTAATTCTCGAATCTAAGCCAGACTTCACATAAATCATTCATTCATAAATATAATGGAACATACAACATCCAGGTATCCATGAAATTTATGATCAGGCTATACGTTTGTGATAACAACAAAACAACACAACATGTATATTTACAATATATGGGCCTATTGTTTAATATTGCCTCCAAATTATAGCCAGACAATAACGCAATAGGCCGACATCAAACTATTTTCATGTAAAACAAAAGTGCTGGCAGTTTGCTTGTGCTTACAGACCCCGCCTTGAGCCCATCCAGAAAGATCCCAAAAATAACCGACAAGCAAAGGTTGTAACAATCTGAGCATGTTTAGTTTAATGTAATCAGGAGCCGAATTAATAACGCGAATAAATGATCAAACCGAAAGTCTGTAGTCGGGAATATCCGATAACGTCTTTGACGTGCAGTTAAGATAGTCAGAGGAAAAACCTTGTAGTTTACTTATATATATGCCTAAATATATGAGTGTGTCTCTCCGGTGATTTAATGATGAATATAACGATTACATATCAAATCACACATTAAGCAATTATTATATTACTAGGTTGAACGTTTTCACTATGTCTGTCGTCACCTTGATTTCACGATTTTGACTATTCTTCTTATCCCAGATTGAACAAGTCATTGTGGCGATGCAAGATCCCGACATGGGGATAAAGATGAAGAATCAAAGACTGTTAATCACAGTGATTCCACATGCGATGACAGGTGCACGATACATATTTTACTTTTTAAAAATAATTTTTCGTGCCGCCCGGGTTGTCTTACACCCGGCCGTGCAGTGTCCCGGGGGCCGGGTCCTAATGGTCATTTAAGCCCTTCACAGGAAAGCCCATACATCGGCGGTCTTCGGGAATCCTGTGCATTAAGACTGTCATCGATCTCCTTGCGCTCATATTTATTTATGTAATTTATTTATCGAGTTCAGCGTTTTTGATTTATGACGGCTTAATGCATTTCTCGACTCTAACTAGATGCCTTCCTCGCTATGCCTTCCCAGGAAATGATATCGTGGAGTGGCTAATTCAGAAGTACTCCATCATGGAAGAAGGTAGGGCCGAGAAGTATGTAGGGAAGCGTTACCTGGTGCTCTTATGTGAGGTTAATCGATTGTTTTTTTCCCTTCGTGACGACGATGGCGCCCCTGCTGGCGAAAGACGTCATCAGGTTTTTTTTTTTTTGTAATAAAATAACAGAAATAAACGAGTCTTTTGAATAATAAATACAAATGAAGTAATAGAATTTGTCATCCATACAACAGATTAGCCTAGCTGCATTTATGTGTAAGCATATGCAATTCACGTGTCTGACAGAAGCATGTTCTGTTCCATTGATATTGCTGAGCCTGTGAATTAATAAATGTCAGAATTGAGCTTGTCCATAACATAGACACCCCATTCGCCTGAAGCTTTTGGGATTTTCTTCCCCTGGCGTCAATTTATCTGCTGAATTATTTATCTTTCTGCTGAGAGGCTATTAGTACAAATAATCTGTAGGCCAGTCCCGAGTCGCGCCGCTACGCATGCTGAGCTGTACGGTTTGATAGTCCCGATGCAAACTTCGCTGATAGCCAGAGGCAGTCAGTCATGCCTGGAGAAATATCGCTATCCGTCTCCCTCATTATGCACTTCTGCAAGACGCTGTTGTCCTGAATTCCCGGGCGATGCAGATGAGGTTTTAAATAGCAAGGGAGCAGATTTCCCTGATTTACAGCCCAGATTGGAAAAGAAGTCGGAATGGAAAGGAGGGGACTTTTAGGCAGTAGATGGCAGATGCATTAACAGACTTGAATGGGCAAAAAACCTGTTGCCCCGGTAAGCAGTTACCCCTCCCTGTAAACACTAGGCTTCCCCCTAGCAGCGCTGTTGCTGCGCCGGTCTGAAACCCCCGGGAGCGCCTGACTGCCAATGGCCGCGGAGGCAGCCGGAAAGTGGAAAGTCCCAATTACTCGTAATTAATTATAGTTCCGATGAGGAATGCACCATCCCCGCGGCTTATTCTGTGCACCATGTCAACGTTTTTTCCAGTTACTTGCTATACCGTAAAATAAAATATAATATGCCTACTCAGTTTCTAGTTATCGTGTGTTCTACTGTATTCCACTGACAAAAATTTAGAGAATTACTATGCCTAAATCTGGGCTACGAGTAGTGGATTTGTTTGAGCTTTGAGTAGTTTACGTGGAAATGAGTGACCACTTTGTGTGTTTTCAGAGGCACTTCATGTGGGGAATCTGATCGTGAAGCACGGCTACATTTACCCCCTAAAGGACCCCAGGACGCTCGTCCTGCGGCCCGACGAGACGCCGTATCGCTTCCAGGTAACCTAAAACCACGGTTTCTTCAGATGGAGGGCAGCGCGAGAGGGTGGTGGCCATGTGGGGGGGCACGCATATCGAAACTATTCGTTGGAGAGACTGCGGAATTACCGTGTAGGACAGTATTTCTCAATCTGGTCCGGGCTCCAGAGCTGAGAGGGTGCAAAAACGTAGACTGTCTGGTAGGGAGCTGGGAGGGAGCAAAAACGTGGATCATCTGTGTGTCGCCGAGGACCGGATTGGGAAACACTGATGTATGAGAACCAATGCCAGTTAAAGTAGCAAAATGCCTTCCACCCGCCTTGTCCCTGACATGTTAAATCACAAAGCACCTTTGTCACGCTGCTTCTGAATAGTTTCAAATGACAGCATCTCCTTTTTGCTAGACTCCGTACTTCTGGAGCTCTCAGCAGTGGCCAGCCTCCGAGCTAGATTACGGTGATTACCAATTATTAATCATGTGCTCGCCTATTACATCATTACTTCCCTTTACTAGAATAATAGAAAAACACAGTTTCTTGCCATGTCTTTCTTTTGCTCTTCTAAAGCGATTTATTTGACTAAGAAGAATATCAGAAAGCAAGGGCAGCTGATAGACTATGAAAAGGTAAGAGAAAATTTTTATTTATGTACATTTCAATGCTATTCTTATTCGCTGGTCTGAAGCATTGCTTGATGAGATCATGTGATAGCTGAATGCTCATGGGAGTTTTACTTACACAAAATATTATGAGGGTAGAAGGAAAAATGATTGGTTCAGAGAGATAACCAATTAGATTGTACATGAGGTGGATCCGAGCAACTAGAGGAGGCAGGAGCAACCAATCAGATGTCTTGGTCCTGCCTCCTCTGCAATCTGATTGGTTATCTATCCGAACCAATCATTTTCCTTCTGCCCTCAGAACATTTTTGTGTAAGAAAACCTCCCACCAATTATGCACATAGTAGGATCGCACATAGACATCCACCAACTTGCCGCCATGTTGCGTCAGGGTCAACGCATTTTAGGTTCTCATCAGTAAGAGGGTTTGTGAATCCGACACTGCCAGCTGATATCCTGGGAGGGGTTCGGCCTGTGAGTCATAACGTGAACCCATGCAGCAACGCAGCCAGCCGTGCGACCTGGCAATGTCGCATTTAAACATCGTCTCCGCAGGACAGCTACAACATGTTGCACAAACGGATCAACCACACCTGGGACTTCGTGGTGATGCAGGCGAAGGAGCAGCTCAGGTAAACCCCACCCCAGCCCGGGAATACTGTCGCATCGAGCTATGAAATCAATTTCATAAATGCACACAAGGGGACAGATGAGAATGGATGAATAAATCTCGTATTAAGAGGATGATGATGTTACCTAAATTAAAAAGTAACATGGTGTGTGGTCATAATTTCCCTCCTATCTGTTAAATCAGACCTCAGCCTAAACACTAGAGTCGGAAATCCATTTCTAAGTGAAAAAGGAAACAGAAAAATGAAAACCCTACCTTGCAGTTCAGTGATTACTGCTATATGCTAATTACCCAGTATGCTTTCTGACTCTCCATCGACTGCTCTGCTCCTACCAGGGCAGCCAAACAGAGGCGCAAGGCGGACCGCATCGTGCTGGAATGTCAGGAACAGGCCTACTGGCTCGTCAACAGACCGCCAGTAAGCACCTCCCCCGAAACCCCTGACTCCCTACATCTGCCCCGGCGAAAACCCAGTATGCTGTGATTAGAGTAAAGCACACACTGGGTAAACCTGAACTCAATGCACCTTGGCAGCTCGAATATCGCCTCAGGCTGGGGGCGATTCTAGGATTTTTTTGAGGTTGTGGGGCAGAGTGGTGGCTCTGGGCCTAGGGATCTGTGCAAGCAAGTGGAAGGTTGTTGGTTCAAATCCTGTGAATGCCCAGAGTGATTCTACTCCGTTGGGCCTTTCAGCAAGGGCCTTAACCTGCAATTGCTTTGTCCTGGGTATGACATTAATCTACATGCAGGCCTGTTAGGAGATCCTTCAACTTACAGGGGAAACTTGGCAGGATTGGCAGGAAGGCATAGGCAGGGTCCCATTCCCCCACAGAGAGCTGGGGGGTTGTGCAGTTCTCTCCCACGACAACGGGTTTGTTCAATGAAGGAAGGCAAAGGAAACATCTGTAAGGACATATGGAACATTTCCGGTATAATTTTCGATCTCCGTCATCTCCAGAGCATTGAGCTCAGCAAAATTCACGGGGGGGGGGGGGGGGGGGGGGGGGGGAGTTTTATCTTCGTTAAGTAAGACACACAGAGTGTCTCCATGCATACTTTGTGGGGGAGGAATATATCACTTCAGGCCTGATAACCCACTACTGCTTCAGTGTGATCATGAAATATTTACTTAGCTGGGAAGAAGCCTATGTTCTGTGGGACGAGAGCTTTCAGAAGACAGACAGGACAGCAGGCTGCGGGAATGAGCAACTGCACCCTCGCTGAGTGTAATTTGGAGTTCATGAATAACACAGGAGAGTGGAGAATGAAAGTGTGGGACAGGAGCAGAGTGTGGTGTGTATCTGGCTTAATCCCGGCCGTCACTAGGGCCCCTTTCTGCTGGGTGCGCAGCATCTCTCAGGGCTAATAAGCATCAGCGTTTATGTGGGCCATTATCCCCATCCGGGGCGGCATCAGGAGGTGGGAATGGCAGCCACGCAGCTGCGGATCACATCCTAAATTCAGCTTATTTTGCAGATGTACCTTTTATTGAGACTAGAGCAGTTGGGGGTTTAGGGACTTCTCTCAGGGGTCCAGTGGTGATGTCACTCTGCTGACTGTGGGATTTAAACCGGCAACCTTCCAGTCATAGGCGGCGACTGCCAACCCGCTCAGCCACACACCACCCTCATTGATGAAACCCACCGTTTTGACGCCAATTAGACGGAAACACAGTTGAGCCAAAAACCACGCAGCGTAGGGCCCCCCAGTCAGGTGCTGCTCGTGTTTAAAAGGCAGGGACGCTCTGCACTCTGGTACGGCCAGGTGGACGGGGGAAGCTGGGGGGGGGGGGGGGGATTAAAACCAGCAAATGACAAAATGGCCGCTTCCTGCCTCCTTTCTCTTTGCCCGAGAAACACGAGACGCATCGCTAAGACTGGTGATGCTTGGATCTGGGAGAGAGGAGTGCGAAGGGACTGGGAGACGGCCTGAAGCTAAAATGCAGACATGCTGTGTTTGCGTCTCCCCCCCCACCACCCCCCCCACTTGTTGGGCCTTTTAAACGAGCTGGAAGAGGATCCCACCTCCGGAATACCGGATCCATTATCTGACCTCTATTCCTGCGGCTCAGGCTTAATGCTGCATGTTAGCGGAGAGATAATGGATGTAATTGCAAATAGCAGCGTAATAATTTGCCAAATAGTCTCTCTGCTGTTAAGTCCTGAGCTGATCTGAAGCACTTTAATTGGGATTTAAGGAAACCATGTTAAATCAGATTGCATTCAGTATCGACATTTGGTTAGTTTATTCTGTAAAGCAGGGTACCCCAGTCCTGATCATGGATACTGTGTCACCGACTGGCCCTCCAGGACCGAATGGTCCTTTTGGAAAGCTGTCACACTGTCCCCTACTGGGCAGTGTCGCCATGGGCTGTACCCAGTGGCATCATGGGAAATGTGACCAGTAGTGCTAAGGGGTATTAATGCAGCGTTAGACCGGCGTCAGTCTGCTTGAGAGAAACGAGCTCACTCTTCATCTGAAGTTCAGCTAAGGATTTCTCACCCTCTGATTTTCTGCAGCCGGGAACATTCAGCGTTCAAGAACAAGGCCCTGAGCGAAGGAACCGGCACAACTCCCGAGTCCAGCTGGTCTGAGCTTTTTATTAAGCATATACATTTTTTCCGTAATGCCAGTACCTGCTGTTTATCGCCTCTGTCAGTCACAGGACCGGATCCGGGCAAACAAGAGAGCCGCTCGGGGCCTAGATAAGATCAAAGTCATGAAGAAAAAATATGTATATTAATATCTATATATATATGGCAGCTATAGGCAGAATAGGCTGTTGCCTTGGGCCCCCAAATTACCCAAGGAAGTGAAGTGATAATCAGTGTTTTTGGTGGGAGGGCATCCGAGGGAAGCTCGTGTGTGAGTGTGACAGCACTTCGTTGTGCTCATCTTTCTGTCTCACTTCTTCCTCACTTCCTGCTCTCGTTTTCCATGCTAACGTAAGTACGTCAGCAGTCCCACAATACATACTCGTAATAGTGCTATATTATTCATGGTTTCTAGACTGGATGTCTGCTTAGTAAAGCCAGGAGCTGAGTGTGAGCAGAATTCCTACTGTCTGATTCCTTGCATGTGATTCGCTCGTGGGAGTTTTACCCTCACAAAAATGTTCTGAGGGCAGAAGGAAAAATGATTGGTTCAGAGAGATAACCAATTAGATTGTAGAGGAGGTGGGTCTAAGGAACTAGAGGAGGCAGGAACAAGACATCTGATTGGTTGACCCCCCCCCCTCCTCTAGTTGCCTGTATCCACCACTTCTACAGTCTGATTGGTTATCTCTCTGAACCAATGAACCTTGTGCCCTCAGAACATTTTTGCGCAAGTAAAACTCCCATAAACATGTGGCTTATATCATGTTTAGAGACGGTTTTGTTTCTTCCTTCTTTACAGAACAGAACGCGGACTACTACAAAAGAGAGGTAAGCCTGAAAGAATTTAGAGTGAACCTATTTCAGCTGATGGGATGGTTGCCAAGAACAACCAAAGAGGGTGATTAAGTGGGCTCTTAAGAATGCTGTCATAAGAAAATTGCTTCGGAAGGATCTACATCTGTGTTGTCGTTTTCTTTTGTTGGCTCTCAGATATTGACAAATTCTGTTTAAAGGTACAACAGCATGGCTCTTATCAGGGCTTGGATGTGTACCATGCTGTGCCTTTTTTCTGACTCTTATATTCCCCGTGTGATTTTTCATGGCTCCCGACACCAGATTGAACACATCAGGAAATCCCTGGGCCGCTCGAGGGTCAAGTCCTCCATCTGCCTGGAAAGGTTGGATAACAGCCTCCCCCACCTACCCCCCCCCAACACCTGTGATTCAGCCTCAGTCCCAGCATAGCTGGGGGACCACTGGTTCGACACCAGTCCACATTAGTCCCTAACTGGGGGATATCTCTGGGTATTCTGTATACTGTGCCTCTGATTGGTGGGGGGGGGGGATCTATTTCATGTTAATTCTGACAAAAATGCTGGGGACTGCTCTTTGTGAAAATCTAACCTCGTTATTTCGTTCTTTCGTCCATCTGCCCATCCATCTTTCACCATAAATCTCAGAGTCACACATATCCTGGATTAATGATGCCTAACTAATATTGAAACCGGTTGACTATTAAACTGAATTGAACTGTATTTAACTGCAAATAATTACTTAATATTGATCAGAAGGTCGCCGGTTCAAGCCTGGCTTCAGCACACTTGTGGGTCCTTGAACAAGGCCCTTAACCCCCAGGTTCCTGGGAGCCTCTACGGGCAGCTGCCCTTTGCTACCAAGCTTTCTCTCACCTATGGAGAGCAAGATGGAGGAGATGAAAAGAGAATTTCCTTATAGGGTTCAATGACGTATAATCATTTCGTCACCATTTCGAGCTCCAGTTTGCTGGAATATGCCAGCATTGAACCTGAATATTTGATGACTTGCAAGGATTATAGAAAGTAGGACTAAAACTGGGAATGGCTGGTCTTCTGTGTTCAGCTTCCTTAAGTTCAGCGAGCAGTACCTGAACCATGACCCCATGATGCAAGGCTGCCCCCCCAGCAACCCCTGGATAACAGATGACACGGCACTCTGGACGCTGAATGCCGACATGTGAGTGTGCGTTACCGCGCCCCATCCTGCCTCTTCAGGGCCACACCCCCAGAGGTGACTGTCGTCTCTTCACTTCCACGCCTCCTGGTGCAGGGTGGAGACACCCACCAAGCTGCGGGTGGAACGATGGGGGTTCGGCTTCACGGAGCTCCTTAGGGACCCTCTGGGACGGTGCAAGTTCAGGGAGTACCTGGAGAAGGAGTTCAGTGGTGAGCAGCATGTAGACCCCCCCGCCCAAGTAGATCAGCTTCATGGAGGCATCGTCAGCAAGTAAGAATCATATTCATTATTTGATCACTGCGGGCCTATTTGGGCAGTGTGTGACTCAGCAGATTGGGATTCATTGCAGGAGGTCATCAGCTCAAATCCCAGAGTCAGCTGAGTGACCTCACTATTGGGCCGTCGATCAGTTACTCCAGGGACTGACTGACCCTGCCCTCTCAAAAAAAAAAAAAAATAGGATCTAGCATCTGCTAAATTAATAATCATGATCCCTCTATGAAAGGCAATTCTCCTCCATATTGGCATCGTGATGAGCGCCTCCTGCAGGTAGCTGATGCATGCGCTGTTTCATTCACAGTGGAGAACCTCTGTTTCTGGGAGGCCTGTGAGGACATCCGGCACGGCGAGAGCGCTACGATCCCGCAGAAGGTGGAAGAGGTCTACAAGTGAGTGCGACCTTGTGGCCCAGTGGGACAGTTTGCATCCCAGTTGAATTTAGAGCAGGCCCTGATGTGGCACTTGCTTACTCCCAGTGGGACTGCAAAGCTCAGGCTCATCACTTCCTTCCCCCCAGGCAGTTCCTGGCCCCGGGAGCCAGCAAGTGGGTAAACGTGGACAGCAAGACCATGGAGAAGACCCTGCAGGGCATGAAAAGCCCACATCGTTTTGTCCTGGATGACGCCCAGATGCACATCTATTTCCTGATGAAGAAGGTAGGAGCATTAACTGTGCACAGCCATGAAAGTGGATGACAGCTTCATTAAAACGGGCTCTCAGCCTCTCCTCTCACCCTCAGGACTCCTACGCCCGCTATTTAAAGTCCGATCTCTACAAAAACATGCTGGCTAGAGCCATAGAACCACAAGAGACCAAAAAAAGGTAAAACTATTATCTTCTATAAAAGGGGTCTTTCTGTAATATATTCCATGTATTTTATATAAGGGGATAAGACTCATATTGGTGTGGGATACACACAGGTTCTGTTTCTGGGGTTGTTAACGATTAATTCCAGGGATTTTTGGGCTTAGTGTGAACTGCTGGCTTCAGCTTAGCTTCGTCACTAAGACTACACAGAGTTCTGTAATGTTAATTGCTTTTGCGTCCCCTGTGATGCTCTCCAGTTTCTGTTTGTAATTCCATGGTAGTCAAGGATTTTCCAACATGGCTGACTTAGAAAAGGCAGTGCCACAAGTGTTAGCGGAACGCTAACATGTTCTCCTTCCCATCATGCCCCAGTGTCTTTCCCTTTGTGAGACGCCAGCGGCACTCCAGCCGTAACCCTGCCCTTTTCGCCCAGGCCTTAGAGGACAACGGCAAGACCAAGTCCCTGGGGTCACCAGCAAGTCCCACAGCAGCCTGCTCTTCCTAACACTGCCTCCTGGGGGGGGGATGCACTCTGAGCTCACTGCTGCCCCACAGAGGCTGTTTGGGGGCGGTGCTCTGCTGCTCTATTTGACGCAGTCTTCCAGGATTTTTAACTTCGGATGTATTTTTATTATAGTGTCATGTTAAATAAGAACAGACTAAATTATGGTTTAGATCAGAAGTGAGAAAAGTCCTGTGTCTCTATATATAGGAAAAGTTTATTTCATTAGTAACAGACAAACCATAGTTGAGCCAAATATTGCCTTATTACTAAGTAATAAACATCTGCATACAACTTTCACTGAAACAATGGTTGTAATAGATAAATAGCCATTTAAAACTTGGCATTTAGCTCAGTGCTTATAATGTGGATTGTGTCCCATATTCCAGATCAAAACTGTGCAGTTTCGAACCTGCATCATGTCTGCTTCAGATTCCAGCAGCTTCTCTCATCCTTTGTTCATTTACTTCTTCAGCATTTCTCAATAAATTAAGCAAGTTTTTAATTCACCTTTAGTGGAATTCTGTCACTTAAATACCAAAATAGAATAACACAGGTGTCGTACTTTTCAACCATTTTTCTTTTGGCTTATAAACGGCATGTGCTACTCTGAGATCACTGACCTGCTGGAGATGTGGTTCGGAACCGCAGGTGACCTCGAGTTCTTTTTTTTTTCCTCCGTGGAGGGAATCAAACAACAAAAGAGATTAGCCAGAGATCCACCCTGCACGGACTTGCTGGTATGATGGGAACGGGACCTAGATTTACTGGAAGCACAAAGAGAGCAAACTAAATTCTGCCCAACAGACAGGCGGAACAAATCGCTACAAAAGGTTTCAGTCACCTGTCTCCCCTGCCAGGACAGCACCTCCCTCCCACAGCGCACCAACAATACATTATACTATTATACCGTGTCTTGGAAAAGTATTGGAATCCTACTTAGTGTTTTAAAAAGCAGCACATTTCTAAATTATCTATATCCCAGTCCCTGAAAGCTATAACTAAAGATTACTGAGGGTAAGATGAATCTCTGCTGCATCTCATAAGTTCATTAAAAATCGAAACTTCCTTTCTTTCAGAACTGAATTTTCTGCCATGTTGGTCTTTAAAATTGTCCATTCGGCTCCAACAAGCTTTCGAACTCCAGTTTGAATGAAATATTGGGCTGCGAATGTGAAGTAGACAGGGTCATGGTGAGGAATGCGTCAGGAATATGGGGCGTGTCTGGAAGTCTGTGTCCATCACCAAAGCCTGTGATATTCATTATTGGCGGTTTGTTTATTGGCTGCTAAGGCTCACAATGGAAGCTCAATACTAAGTGTTTTGAATTACTGAAGTTTGCATGTTGACGGAGCCGGGATGGATGGATGGATGGATAGATAAATGTTTAATAATACATGCAGTACAAGTGTCAAACTAACTTTACCAGACAAGCCCATTAAAACGAGGCTCTCAGTTTCTCTTGAAATTCTTATGTAAAAAAAAAAAAAAATAATAATAATAAACTATGCATGTTACTTTTTAATAGATTTCCTTTTTAAAAAATTAAATCTGACTACGCAAATCCTTCAACTCCTACACTACCCATCAAGGCAATCCTCAGGATTCCAGCAGCACAGAGTTAACTGATGTTCTGCGCGGTTCTTAAAAATGCATGAAACTCGCGAGATAAAAATAAAACAACCGCAACAGAGAATACTGAAATTCCGTCTTCATATTACTGAAACATACAGGATTAAGAGACAACATGAAGTTGGGAAAGGGATTGGTGGGGGGTGGGGGGTGGGATTAAAGGCACTGTCAGCATAACATCATAAAGACGGCACCGATGTCCATTTGCCATGGATTATGTTGTATTCTGCGACTAAAAAGGACCCATAATCTGATTAAGTTCACATCAGACTAATGAGTGAATCTTCTCTGACAGCATTACTGACGCATAGCCCGCCATCCAGAGCTGCATTAGTGCGTTATGGGTTTCTAAGGCCCACCTTAACACAGCAGGGAAACACGTGCTGCTTAGTACGCTATTTCTCGGATCTGTAACATCGTAAGGTCACAGTACAACGTCGTGTCTTTCTGCAACTTTATAGCAGGGCTGAACAGCCAGGTGGCATTTTGGGCATTTTCAAGGTGAGCCGATGGGTAGGCGAGCCGGCAAAAATCTTGGGGAACCCCCCCCCCCTTTCCCAGTCAGCAAAATTTATTGCACAGCAAAAGTTATGGAGACCCCAGCTCTGTAAAATTTACTGTGGGAGTCCAAGGAAACTTTAAAAACACAATATCTCAATCTCCGGAGTCCTTTAAACCTAAAAAATATACAAAGAAATCTATGCTGTGATTCTGCTAGAGAATTTGGGCCCCATGAATGCATATCATATTGGGCCACAAACCCACACCAATGCAGTTATGTTCCAAGTTTTTTACTGTCCTAATCTCCCCCCCTTAACTGCGCCCCAGACTTGATGTTCCACGTTACAATTTCAACCAAATGTTGTGTGTTAAAAAAAAAATTAAATTGTGCACCAAAATTTTTTAACATGAAAGCAAGCATTAATAAAACTTAATCAAATGTTGATTTTTTTTTTTTTATATATAGAATTTCTCATTGTTTTGCTGATATCTGGGAAAACTGGGTTCATGGATCGGGATGGAAAGGCATGTTCAACGCACATTTTTTTTTAAATATTGATTTCCAGCAACTAATAAGCAAATCGAGGGAAATCTGCAAGGTACAAATCTGCAAGGTACAACAGAACCGTTCATCTCATTTCTACCCCGTCAAATCGCGTCCCAGGCTTTCTGGACCTCCCACTGAAATGCATTCAGCGACATCCACCTAAACAATTGCATTACCCCGGCAACGGGACTGCAGTAATCTCATTTAGTCTGAGAATTTGTGTGTCAGAAGGTAGAAAATTAGGATACGGACACGTTGCTCAAAGAGTGCCACGGAGTCACCAGCAGTATCATCAAACACGCCATTTAATACAATAATTTTTTTATCATTGTTTGTATAAATACAAATGATTCTTATTAAACAGCATGACTGACTCGTGCAATACAAATAGGCATATGCATCAAAACCTTTATTAGATTTCAGAAATCACAGAAGAAAATCAAGCTTGGCAAAATAAAAATTATGCAAAATTATCCAGTATATTTCAGCCGTTTCTATAAATGTACGCTAAGGTGGTACTTGCCAACGCCGAAACAATTCTCTCATCCAGTCACAGTGCTCTTTAAAATGGAGATACTTTAATTTATTTAAGGTTGAGTTAAAACACGACATTTAATATTCAGAATAAAATCAAAATCTGATAAGGGATTCACATCGTTTACCGTTTAACTGGTATGTCCATTTTCGATAGGCTTGTTGGGTGGGTAAAAACCCTATTTAACTGATCAGGGTCACTTAGGCAAGTTCACCTTAATTAAAAACAAAATAACTAAACAGCACATAACTAGTCAAAGTGTAAACTCTGCTGTTGGCAAAAACTGTACGGCTGGACCCCCAAGGGCACCAGCGACTGTAGGGCCTTGCTTGGCCAGTAGGGGGCCCCCTTGCACGTGACATTGCAAGGATTTGTAAGTTGTAGGGCGCAGATGGGAAACGAGGTGGGGTAAGAAGCATTTAAAGTGCGGAGCCACATACAGCCATGGGGGTGGGTTTGGGTTTCTAGCACAGCCTGCAAAGACCAGAATAAGTTCCTTTCCTCAACACACTAGCGCCCCCTTGGCCAAACACGACCCATGGTCACCTTGCAAATCATTAAGCTGCCCTGAACCCCACTCTGCTTTCAGTAAGTGCCATTTAAAAACAATGATATACACACATTTTCAGGAGAGCACCTGTGAAGTCACCCCCCCACACACACACACACACACTACTGGCATTGTTTGGCACCCGACCCATGTAAACCTGACCCCGATTTGCATAATTTATTCAGGTATATATCAGAAACCAGGGTTTCTGCCACCTAGAGGCTGTACGGCGCAACAAGAGACAAATCGCCATCAAAAACACAGGACCTGGAGAATCACCCGGGGTGGGGGGGATACATACTGTCACGTACTGGCGTGGGTGGGGGAGGACGCAGGCAGTGTGGCAGTCAGCCAATGGGCGAATTCACGAGAAAAAACACTGTATGTTAAAAACCGCTAGCATCCAGCATGAGAGAAAAAGGTCAAAGCGAGTCAGGGTTTTTCCGGGGGGGGGGGGGGGGGCAGGGTTGGTCTTACCTACACTGGCATGGGAGGGGTGGGAGGCATTGGTTAATGGTACAATGTGCAAGACAATTATCTGGGAGAGGAAAATTAACTTCCCCTAAAGTAAAACTAAAGTCACAAGAAAACTGTGGTACCCTCTGTCAATAGACCACACTCAAAAAACTCTGAGTAAAAGAGGAACGTTATTGGCCTGGCTAATCTCTCTCTCTCTCTCTCTCTCTCTCTCTCTCTCACACACACAGCTTGAAATGCTTTTTACACATTTACACTAATGTATATCACAATGCTACCAAAGCTTTGCAAATGACCACAGAGCGGGACTGACACCCAAGTGTGTGTAGAACCACACACACACACACACACACACACACACACACACACACACACACACACACACACACACACACACACACACACACACACACACACACACACACACTCTCTCTCTCTGAAGTGCTTTAAAAACATAACGGATAAATTATTTTATGTGCAAACTGGGAGGGGGCAACAAAAAGTCGCAAAACACACATGGAATCGATCCCCTCCCCCATCACAACCAACCCTCGGTGAACGAAACCAGAAAGTCAGTCATTGGCATCCCGGGTTCCGGACTTTGCTGAAATGCACGACCGGTGCGGGTTCTGGCGGGGGCTGACTGGGGGCAGGGGGGGTTGGCCTGGTGAGCAGCGCGGCAGTCGCCTTCCACGCATCACGTCTGTGCCAGCTGCAGCTCCTCCAGGCCGTCTTTGCCCAGGTGGTAACGGGCCAGGTCCTTCCGCGTCACCAGTCCCACCACCTGGGCACCGGGAACATGATTGGTACGTAGAACAGGGCATAGATAGCTGGTTATGTTATGAGGGAGGGGTGGGAGTAGCACAGGAAACCAGGGTGATAACCTTGATCTAGATGGATGCCCAACGGCCACTGGCTGAAAACCGATGCAGTAATTTTCGAATTTTACAATGAGAATGGAGATATGTGCTGGAGATGACGAAGGCCTGAGGACCTCGCAAGGCAGACGCACCTGGTTGTCACTGTCCACCACAATGAGGTGCCGCAGACCAAGGGCCCTGAACAGCTTGAAGACACGAGGAAGCGACGTCTCCTGAAAAAGAGGCAGAAGAACACAGTCGCAGAACATGACTGTTTAGTCAAATGTGTCTCTGGTTCTCAAGGACCAAGACCAAGGCTGAGACTGAGACTAGTACCTGCGTGACAGTGTAGGGGGTGGGATTCATGAACTCCGTCAGGTCCATCATGCACTCCCTCTCGTCTTGGGACACATGGATGGACTGGATCGGAGGGAAGCGAGGGTAGGCATCCCGGAAGTCCTTCAGCTGCAGTTTGCGCAGATTGAGACGAGAACGAGCCCGTTCCACAAACACCTGGTTGAAAAGAGTACACCGGTCACAACGTGGATGAGCACACTTCTCATTGGCTTGCTGCACTGACATTCGCAACCGTGTACGCAGTAAACAGACCCCTCATTGGTCAATCGCACTGCCAGTCACATCCAGGTATTCAATAATCAAACCCCTCATTGGTCAGCTGCACTGTCATTCACAGGCATGCATATACACCAAGCACCCTGATAGGTGTTAGTGTGGACAGACATGTTCCTTATTCAGCTGACCTCTGCAGGAACCTTAGGTCACACTCACCTTGTGTTTCAGGAGCACGATAAGCTGGGAACGCAGGATTAAGCCACAGATTTTCCCTGGCTAAGAGCACAAAATTCAGATTAGCAAAGCCCCAAAGTACATCATGTGACAAATCTCCAGGAAAACAAAATCACCCCTAGTGGGAGGGACATACCTCACAGCCATCACTCAACCCGGAGACTACAGGGAACCCGTTGTGATTGGTCGAGGTGTTGCTGAGCACATCCACAATAGTGCCCACTTTCTCCACCAGGTTGAAGCAGGTTACTGGAGAGCTCATAACCTCCCTGAATGGACAGACACACCAAACCTGAATATACAGTGAGAATGAAGCACCAATGTCTTGCTAAAGGCGTGTACTGGGCTCATTGAAGCATTAGCAGGGAAAATCCTGTAGGGGGCAATATACCTGGCAGTCAGGGAGTGGGAGGTGGCTGGGGCATCCCAGTGCAGGAAGGGCACACTCTGCAGCTTGATGTGGATGTCGTATAGCCCCTGTGGGAAAATTCGAGTCACTCAGAAGAGCTTAGGATCACATCTGCACAACATTCATAAGCTGCCACCCCTTGAAGTTTTACTTCCTCTAAGCAGATTTGCTGGCACATTGAGGAACAGAGAAGCGAAACGAGCTGTCACAGCATGATGTGCCACCTTAAGTTAGACAGCTGTGCAAAAACAACGGAAGGGTTCTCAAAATCAGTCACTGGAAGGACAGATGAAAAAAAGATGGCGTCAGACTGGTGGCTAGCTGCACCACCCACACCAAAAGCAAACATGAGACCGGAGCAGTTAACGAAACACGACTGGCCCGATTCCAAGTTCTGCACGGTCTGAAAGGCGATGAGCTCATCACTCACTGACAGGCTCACACATAATGCCAAATGGACCAACCCGCTCCAACCCGAAACGTCAACACTGACCTCCACGAAATAATCGCCCACGATCTTCGCCGTCATCAGAACCAGCATTATGGGTAGGCCGTAGGTGACATTTCCGGTGGCTTCCACCATGATGACAGTCAGGCTGAGGGTCATCCTCACGATCCCACCTGGCAAAGACCTTCGTAAACAGACGCAAACCCGAAGCCTCATGTGCCTCCATGCACCTCTAGACGAGCTCTGAAAAGCAGGCTGACCGCGGACGGACACTCACCAAGCTGGGCGGCGGCTCCAATCAGAGCGTACTTCCCAGGGTCGGCCAAGGTCTGTCAAACGAAACGCCACAAATCATAAAACATGCTCATTCAAAAACTTCGAGGGGGCTTTACTTCCAACAAACATTATGTTAAACTACATCTATGCCGACATGACGCTGGGCGGCCCAGGAAATCGATACAGCACTAACCAATAGGGCACCTTCAAAGAGTCACGTGACTGCTTAAAGAGTAAATCTGATTGGACAACAAAGAGGAAATCAATCTAAAGCGGGTGTTGAAGGAGGCCCTCTGACTTCTAAAGACCCCGTTCAATTTCCTTAATATATCAAAACCTGCAGCGTTTCCATTAAAGTTCTGCACAAACAAGCAAATTTGTTGACAAAGTGAAATTGCATAAAGGGTGTTTCCATTAAGTAACATCATGGAAACAACACCTGCAATTTATGATTCCGTGCCTCAACATGGATTGAGCTTTTCATGAGATACGAGCTCTAGAACCAAGTCATCGTGTCCTACACAGCAACAAGTTCGCAAAATCGGCTTCCATTTCAGTTTTGCGAATCGCCACAAAAACCACTTCAATCAAACTGAAAGCGTTTGAGGGCTTGTCCTCCTGAAATATAATCGTACCCATTAACGGATTTTCAGTTTTGCTTCTTCAAAATGTGCAAAAAAATCAAGGTCAGTGGAAAACGTCGCCACTGTGAGGTTTCTCTCTGCTGAGGGAAGAGTTCTGCTATCGTGACGGCCCCTCCTCCGCCAGCGGACCACGCCGCCTCACCGGCTATACGGCGCTTCCCCAGGAACGGCGACCCGTCCTGATGTACCTGTATGGAATTGTGCGGCGTAATGGAGGCCAGCAAAATGCCAAAGAGCCGCCCCCAGGCGGCGCCGATGAGCAGCGAGGGGATGAAGACCCCGGCGGACACAGTCAGGCCGTATGTCCAGCAGGCCAGGAAGAAGTAGGTGATGGTGAAGATTCCCAGGGTCACGGGATTGTAGGAACCTGCCGGGGGGGGGGGGGGGGGGTGGTGGTGGTGGAATTCATCACCTAAGTCAGTGTTTCCCACGTTTTTGCTAAAATGTTGATCATGTAGTTGATCCCCAAGAACGCTAATCTAGCGAAACCAGCTAGTTTTACTTGATTCACCCTTGTAATGAGGATACAGGTGTACAGAAATTATTTCATGATGAATGGCATTTTTCATATGATCATTTCCATTTTTCTACCTGGTGTAAAGTGCAATTTGGAGCCGATCAAGACCAAGCCATGTTACTTTGGTATGTCTTTCATCCACTAGAGGGCATGGATGAACACAGTTTAGTGCCGTTCGAACTTGCCTACGGTGGCATTCGTCAGGGCACTTGAGAAGCGCTCCTGTTCTCCCCAGGCAGGGTGACAGTCCCCCCATCCCAAATGAGGGAAGCCTTGAATAATTGAGGAGGATTGTGTGTATGGGTTTAGCTGTCTGTCTGGGAAAACAATCAGCCAGAAGCGGCCCGTAAACAAACCTACGACACGACAGAGGTGGCAGACGAGTCTGACTGTTCAAACAGCTGCCCCGGACCTAGCCAGCCTGTCACCAATATCAAACACAGGTGTTCATTCTAAAGATGGACAACGGACTGTAATTATAATCTCTTCCAGAAGAAGGGCACAACAGGGGCGACCAATCCGGCTTCAGGTCACGACCCATCCTGCCCTGAAACACGTGCTGGAAACTCCACGGACCTGCGGGGCTGTGGAACAGGCTGCGGACACTCCTCTCCGGGGTGTTGAAGACGATCGTGGCCATGGAATTGTACTCGCCATCAGCACAGAACAGCTGTGAGAGGGATAAGTGGAGGTTCAGGCCTGAGGACAGGATACACACCCTCTCAGCTGTTCAGCCAATGAAATCACAGAGAGCCCACCTCCAGCTGCCTTACCTGCAAGGGGTATTCCTCCAGCTGATCCTCCCCCAGGGGCTGGCAGTCGTTGGAGAAGTAGATCATAGTGAAGAACACAGTGGCCGTCACGGCAGCAACCAGTATGGCCTCGATCACCTGCAGGCAGGGCCGGTGGATATACCTGGGGATGGGGGGGGGGGGGGGGGGGGGGGGGGGGGGGGGGCATGGTGGCTCAGCTAATGATTTTGTTGTGGGACAACTTTCATTTGCATCAAACCAGTGTGGGGCAGTTTCAAGGTCAGCCCCACAGTCTCGGGATATATTTATTTAATTATTTAATTTCAAGTGTTAAGATGCCTAAGTTTCAGACAGGCGTGACACAGTAAAAACCAAACAGGCCTCACTTACGTGCACACACACAGGCAGAGGTACGCACACACACACACACACACAGGCACACATGCGCACAGAAGTACGCACACACACACACACACAGGCACACACACGCACACAGGCACACGCACACAGGCACACCTGATCCTGAGGATGGTGAGCCAGTAGTTCAGGACGTTGAACAGTGCTCCCAGCAATCCACCTGCGGGGGGGAAAGAGACATGGGCCCGGCATGAGAAAACCAGAAACAGAACCAGTCCGTTAAGATGTAAAAGAGCAAGGTTTGGGTTTCCACAATAAGACGCTCCCTCTCTCTCTCTCTCTCTCACCGAAGGCTCCCATGACGATAAACAGAGGAATCTCATACAGGTAGTACTCCGTGCTCTGAGGGGGGGGGGTTAAAAAAAAAAAAAAAATCAATACCCAGAATCCTCCAGTCAAACATGCAAATGACAACATCACACCCTACAGGACTACACACATGGGGGCACCTCTTGTTTGCCTCTTTTTTTTTAATTTAATTTTATTTTATATATATATATATATATATATATATATATATATATATATATATATAGTAATTTCTTCTATTTTCTAAAAAGTTACTGATATCTAGTTGGATGGCTAGATGAACACCGCTTCAGTTCCCAAACTTCTCCTCAGGGGCACCTCAGCCGTTCCATGATTTTGTTAAATTTCACCAACAGCTGAATTAAAAAAAATTAAATATACTGGCTTAAAAAGTCAGTGAGAGACTGACTAGCTGTATGAGGTGTGCTGGTGGCCAAGTCAAAAAAAACACATGGCTGCATTGGACGGTCGCTGCAAATACTAGGATGATTTTAGCAGAGGTTCTGAAATGGCGAAGTTGACACACTTTCACAGGCATAATATCATAGTTTTACACCAACACGAGGATAATCTAAATATCATTTTCTTTGCCTGCCTAAGACTTTTGCACAGTAGTGTATAATTTTTAAAAGAATGGTGAACGTGTTGTGATCCTACAGGAAGCATACAGTGGGCATCCGGGGCAAACGTTTCCCAAAAACTTCAGGCACCGAAGGCGGGAAAAATTCTGCTGCGTTTAAAAAAAATAAAATAAACAACCGTATCTGCATACCATGTAAACTGCTACAGGTGCCTCTCTTGTAACGAGAAACATCCACAACCATGGCTAACATGCCTACCTAAACCAGGAGGCCCAACTAAAACAGCGCGGTACTCATGTCCACCGAGGTGATGACTATATTTCCAGCCCAGGGGGCCTCCCAGGAAAGTCATGCGCTGCGGGGTGGGGGCTGTGTCCAAGTCCCCCAACAAACGTTTCATGGTTTCCTTTCCAACCCATGTGACCAGAAGGCAGGTAAAAATACATCACTGCTCATGTGACAGGGTACCGAGTCGAGCCCTTTCTGGAAATAACAGCTCATCCTTTTCTCTCTCACCCTTGTTTCCCCATAAAGTTCACAGATCAGCCCCTTCTTGAACGGCACGGACAGGAAAGACCAAAACATGTTCGGGAACAGTGTGAACTTGGTCTCATTCTGGATTTTGGTCAAAATTATACCGTCTTCTTTCGCCTTTCCCAAACGAGGTAATGATTATAAAATGCTCTCCACTCTAAGTTGTCCAGACATCCATAAACATCACATTTTCCCCACTGACTAACGGGAGGCAGGAAACCAATGTCAGAGGGTAACGGCCGACATCTCCCAAGAGCTACTTGACTTGCGGACAGCATACCATTGGCCAAGACAACCAGATCAATTACCGATGCCCAATATTTTGATTTTCAAGATTCCATCTACAGACTTTTAAAAAGGACAATCTACATCACAACACCGACAGAAATGGGAAACTTACATCGTTGTCAAAGCGTCCAAAGTTGATGAGACCTGGGTTACTAAAATCTCCCGGCTTGTTGTGGTAGATACTCATGAAGAAGTTCAAGGTGAAGGTCGAGATCATGGAAGCGAAGAACTGAAAGATACGGGTCACTGAATAGTTACATTTCACCAGAGCCCCGTGGCGGGGCAAGGAGATCAGGTATGCTAATCGGAAACGTCACTCACGATTCTCCAGGTCAACATCTGGTTCCAGAAGGAGGCTCCCTCCTCCAAGCTGAAAAAGGACACCACCTGCAAAACCGGAAACCATCAGAAACTGCTGCATAACTGCATTACTCACAGATCAGCTCCACTAAACTGGAAATATTCAGCAAAGGTCATACAGGGGTCTTTATTGCAAGGATAAGACTCCACTGGTGTGACTCCATGCCTTTGTGGCATTTTTTTCCTGGATTATTCATCAACACAGAGCCACCTTGTACTTTCCATCCTGAAACCGAAAAATCAATGGCGGAGGCCGAAGAAGCCCAACGCTGACAGGACACTCTAATAACCTTTTTTTTACTCATCATAGCTTCCCTTCTTCCTTGAGGGTAACATTAGATTCTGGAGGCATGGAACTGATCTGAGATCAGAGCTTCGGGTGTGTATATGGGTGTGTCGAGACTAGATGGTCAGTATGGATAACTAAGGTGCACTAAAATTGGGTGAGCAGGCAAGGCATGTCACCCAGGTTGTGTGACAATTATTTTATATATATGTATATATATATTCCATCCACCATCCCTCTTTTATGGAGAACTGCGTTATTTTTATTGTCTATTGCAAAAAAAACAAAAAAAAAACAATACATATATACATATATATTTATGGGTGTATCGAGACTAGATGGTCATTATGAATAACTAAGGTGCACTAAAATTGGGTGAGCAGGCAAGGCATGTCACCCCGGTTGTGTGACAATTATTTTATATGTATGTATATATATATTCCATCCACCATCCCTCCTTTACGGAGAACTGCGTTATTTTTATTGTCCATTGCGAAAAAAAAAAACTATATATATACATATATATTTATGGGTGTATCGAGACTAGATGGTCATTATGGATAACTAAGGTGCACTAAAATTGGGTGAGCAGGCAAGGCATGTCACCCCAGTTGTGTGACAATTATTTTATATAAATGTATATATATATTCCCTCCACCACCCCTCCTTTACGGAGGACTGCTTTATTATTAATATCCATTGCGAAAAAAAAAACACAAGAAAAAGAAAAAATATCTATATATATATACATATATATATATATGGGTGTGTCGAGACTAGATGGTCAGTATGGATAACTAAGGTGCACTAAAATTGGGTGAGCAGGCAAGGCATGTCACCCAGGTTGTGTGACAATTATTTTATATATATATGTATATATATATTCCATCCACCATCCCTCCTTTACGGAGAACTGCGTTATTTTTATTGTCTATTGCAAAAAAAAAACAGAAAAACTATATATATATATATATATATATATATATACATATATATTCATGGGTGTATCGAGACTAGATGGTCATTATGAATAACTAAGGTGCACTAAAACTGGGTGAGCAGGCAAGGCATGTCACCCAGGTTGTGTGACAATTATTTTATATATATGTATATATATATTCCATCCACCATCCCTCCTTTATGGAGAACTGCGTTATTTTTATTGTCTATTGCAAAAAAATAACACAAAAAAACTATATATATACATATATACACACACATATATACATATATACACACACACATTATATATATATATATATATATATGGGTGTATCGAGACTAGAAGGTCATTATGTAAGGAATAATTGACGACGGGCCGTTGAATTATTAGAAAATAATGCACACCCGAGGTGGTAATGCGGCCACGACGCGAAGCGGAGTGGCCGTTACACCTCGGGTGTGCATTATTTTCTAATAATTCAACGGTCCGGAGTCAATTATTCCGCTTATACTACGGTTGCCACACCTCAAGACATCGATCAGATGATATATTTCAAGGGATTTGTCCGGTTTTTCTACTTAAATCGCTATTGTGAGTAGGATTATTTCTTCCGCATCTCATCCAACGGCTCTTTTGCTAGTTCCAAAACGTCATTTTAAAGCTGGCAATGGAGGTTTGAGCCGTTGATAGCAGACTAATGCAGTTAATAATGAAGTTATTAGAAAGACAGCGAGAGAGACAGAGACACAGAGAAAGAGAAACAGAGAGAGAGAGAGAGAGAGAGAGCTTGTATGAATTAGGCTACACTGTGTGTCCCTCAACAGTGTTCTGAAGCACCGTCTCTAAACTGTAAGTCTGCTTTAAGATGCAGCGCTGTTATTACCTCGCTAGTGAGAAATGTCATGTGTAGCCTTTAAGTTGGTACACTAGGCTAACTAATACTGCTGCAGCCCAGTTGTTGAAAGTTTCATATTCACCGTAAATATTAAAATTTACTTTCGGAAAATCGTCTGTCATGTTGTTTTTGTTAGTCCTGTGTGCTGTATAGGTACTGTATGCTAATTTCCGTTATTACAGTTAACTATGCGAAGTGATATGGAACTGTAATGCGGTCAAGAGAGCTACCTGGAACTACGTTCGCCGTGCGGTTATCTGAAAATAATTGCACACCTCAGAACGTTCGTCAGCCAATCAGATTCAAGCATTCAACGGTCCCGTAGTATAAGCATAACTAAAGTGCACTAAAATTGGGTGAGCAGGCAAGGCATGTCACCCCAGTTGTGTGACAATTATTTTATATATATGTATATATATATATATATTCCCTCCACCACCCCTCCTCTACGGAGGACTGCTTTATTTTTATTTCCATTGCAAAAATAAAACATTTTAAAACACACAAAAAAAAAAAAACGAAAATAATAATAATAAAAATTATTTTGAATGTGTATTCAAATAAGTTTGAATGTGTGTGAACTATATATAAATATATATATATACACATGCATATACAGAAATATATACACACACACACACATATATATATATAAACACACACACAGACACACACTCACATAAACACATACACACACTGTGTACAGTCTTATGCAAAGGTTTGGCACCCCTTGACAAATAACATCTTTTCAATTACAAAAGCAACAATATCAGTTAATACAGTCTCTTTAGGAACTGGGGGGAAAATACACAATATTTTCAGCAAACATTGATGAATAGTTACTTTTTATGCCATAAATTGAACAAAATTACA